>NC_056473.1:7620350-7920350 GCF_008729295.1 Plectropomus leopardus | reverse complement strand
ATGAGAATTTGTTGGTGCATTTGTCCCCGCCAATAAAAGTATTAAATTTGACTTATATTTTTTTACCGAATTTCCACCTTAAATGGATGCATAAAAAAATCACCAGAATGTAGGACATGAAGTGTCGGACATTTCCTAGTGAAAGACCCCCAAACACCCACTTCACATGCCCCCCCCCAATGTTGAAACAAAAGTTATGCCACTGGCAGGATGTTTGCATTTCCAAAATGTAGTGCAGATTTCCCCCCTAAAGGTCGAGGATGAGGGACAGGGACAGAGAGGTGTCAACGGTCACATGATGGGGCCTCAACAGGAAGCTGGCTGGTTGTTAAACAGGAAAGTGTGACCCATGAATTTGCCCTGTGCTTTTCCCTTAATGAGAGCAGCCGGTATCCAACACAAACAAACCCCAGCTATTGTCCAGAGACATCAAAACAGTAATATTTGATCGTCCTCGGAGAGATTTGCATGGCATAAGATGAAACAGAGGAGATTAGAGGTTGAAGAGTCATGCCAGAGACATTCCCAACACCACACATGCTCATTCTTTAATCATGATCAAGTCCTGCCAATATTGGGGAATCTGAATTCCAAAGGCCGTTCGGCATCAAATGGGACAAGCGCAGCCTCGTCTTTCTCTGTAACATCTGACAGAGTGACTAATGGGAGCTACTGAGGCTTCACTCCCCCAAAACCCCAAACCTAAACACCCACATAGACTCTGAATCTCTACCCTGACGTCTTCTGAAGTAGCCTCGACTTTACATGCTACAGTTCTGACACACATCTTTAGGTCCAGACTAATTTACTATCTGTCCTCTCAGTCCTCTCTGTTTCTCGACACTCTCCAGCGGCTCGAGGCGGCGTTCCCACATAGTGCTGTGTGCTCTCAGGGTGTGTTCCTGGCACTGAATGTGCAGATAGGATAAATAAATCACACACAGGCCCTCTGGAGAGCAGAGAAACTGACTGGAACGGGCTACAGGGAATAAAGAAGACATCTGGTGGAGGAGCTGGAGCCTTTCTGGTGAGGAGAAAATGACTTCTAGAAAGATCTTATGATAGGAAAACGACTACTGGAGACAGTTCCACCAGCTCCTCACAAGTCTAACTTTAGAGCGTTTGCCAGGGTTAGCTGTTACAAAATATTTACAACCTCAAGTGCATTCAAGTTCTGCACTTAAGGGAAATTCAACTCAACAGTTTATAAAATAGTTAAATATACACAATCATGACCTAACAACGGGATGTCGAATAGAATAAATGTCGCTGAATTAGTTAACTGAACCCAATTGATGAACAAATATTAGCTCGCTAATGACCTACCCAGAAGCCTCACCAGCACACAGAGAGAGACTTGTGAAGTTAGCAGCAAGCAGCTTTGTCAGATTTAAATCTACTGTGTGTGAAGGAGGCTTCCAGGTAGCATGTAAACACTGGCGTGCAGATACCGTGAGCTCTCATTGGTCTCGAGGATGCGTGCATATGTGACTTCCACACTAGGAGCTACAGGCTACAACAAGGCTAAAAACATGGTGCCAGTGAGATTTTTCCAAAACATATTTGCACGTTGAGGCTTCAGGACACTGAAATTACCTCTGATAAGCAGTATGGAGACATTTTGTGGTGGATTTTTATTTTTGATTAGATGCTAGCAATCGATACACACATTAAACATATTACTAAAGTCTCTACTAAGACTTTTTTTGTTTTCAATGTGATTTTTATGGTGCATTTGACAACCTAAGAAGAACCTAGCCAGAATTTTACACACAAACTTGGAAATGGACTGACAAATACTGTGGCTGGTGCAAACCCAATTTTGGTCTTGTGAGATAAAATGAAACACTGACCAGAAGGAGAGATCACATCTCTGACAGTCAGCGAATGAGTCAACTCAGACGGCGTATGTTGTGTGATGGCACAAACTGTTAGCCATTTTAGAGAGGCGACTGTCGCATTTGTAGTCCATAAACAAAATGCATCCATGAAAGGCAGGAACAGTTGATCCCCTGCAACCCTGGTCCCGGTGGGTTAGTGAACACAGATCCTATTAAATACTGGAGCTGCTGCGTTCTGTAGAGGAGGGGGAGAAACAAACATGCACAAAGCTCCATCTGCTGTGGTCAGCTTGGGCACGGAGTCAGCAAGACTCTCCAGCTTACTTTCTATGTGTTAATGTACAAGAGTGCGGAAGAAATTGAGAGAAAGAGGAGAAACAGAAGGAGATAGATGGAGCAGGGAGGGAAGTCAGGCGAAGAAAAAAAAAAGTGAAGAGGCGAGAACAGCCATCCGCAGCAAATGTGCTGCGAGGCTTTCGTATCAGGGTGACAGGTGCATTATCATAGGTTAATGAGAAGCCTCGTGCTGCCTGTAGCTTCAATCAGGGGAGCTCTGCCTCCACCACCACCTCCATCAATCAGATCGGACATAAACTCCCACTCAGGCACACAGAGGTTTATACAGTATGCCAACACACACAGTCACACATGCAAACACCTTGAAGTATTCGATGCAGAGATAGCTCATTGTAGCTTGTGGGATACACTGATGTGACAATATTGTGGCCCACAATTTGGTACAGAAGATTACAGTGTGATTATGAAGTATTTATGGATACAATGAGAGATAATTAGCGCCTCAAGCACAGCCCTCAGGTGTGATCATCTAAAGATGTTAACTACAGCTGGTACAGTCTGTGATCTCAAACAGTGGTGTAGATTCTTTACTTTTAAAAACCCCTGAAAATCTGATTTGTAATATGGACTATGGTGTGCTGCACGATTGGTAGTATTTGTGTTTTCTCTGTGCTCTTTGGTGAGGTCTGAAGTCAGCAGAGCGCTGATGAGAAAAAAAATGATGTGATATATCCATGTTACCAGATAGAGACACCACTGTCATTTAAACTTGATCAACCCACACAATGAATAAAGTTAATAGCCAAGGTTTTAATTAACCCTTGAGAAAGTTGGTTTATTTTTTTTTTTTCACCAAAAAGTTGTGAAGAAGACAATGAGCAACTTAAGAAATGGCTGCTTTTTTTAAAATGTATTTTTTTACTGAAAATATATTTTTAAAAAGGCAAAAAGGAAAGTAAAAAAACAAAGAACAAAAAAGAATATGAATAGAAGAATATGACCTAAATACAGTGACTGATGTCAATCCAGGTTTCAAAGGGTTAAATGTTGGATTTTTATTTTTTCCTAACTTACAGGGCTGCACTAAATGATCATTTTCATGATGGATGTATCTGACTCAATTAGTTGATCATTCAGTCTAAAAAATGTCAGTATACTATCAAGATGAAAAACAATCACCTTTGAAAGGCGGGGAGTACATCATTTTTGCACTATTGGTTTACAAAACAATTAATTTATTATCAAAAGTAGAACTATGGTCTTTCTAATCAATCACTAAACTATAATTTCAGCTCTACTACCTTCATCTTTGATTTCTGCTTAAAGATGTAAGATTTAAAACCAGGTTTCCAGGTGCTGTAACAGATGGAGCAATTTAAGCAGAAGAAGCTGATTACAAGTCAAAGTTCTCCATTCATGTCAAACTAACTCACATGCACATGTGGCCAAGCCAACCAAACAAGCTTAGCCAGCAACTATAAAGTGTCAGTGCCTTCACCTGCAAAATGTTATACAAAGTCATACCGACCAGGCAAAGACTCAAACTGACCTCAAAGAAACATAAAACAACTACAGAGAAATGCAAAACAGCTGCAATAAGACACAGAGACTCACCATGAATACAAAGAGGAGCAAAACAACCACTAAGATGCACAAAAAGACCACAAAGAGACAGAAAACAACAACAAAAAGAGGCTGGACAACTTTTAAGTGGAGAGCTGGTGTGGCTCTTCTACATGTCTGTGCTCAGCCGCCCCTCTGTCACATAATCCGAACAAATAGATTGCATACATGTTTTGTATTATTTTAGAAAAAGTATTGATAAAAACAAGGGGTAATGATCAGTAAGCATCAGCGGCATCAGCAAGTGTTTTTTTTTTAATCTGATATCTATGCATTGCTGCAGATTGGACCATTACAACACTAAATCAGGACAATCACAAGAAATGTGAGTAATGTAATATACCACATCATGATGACATTACACACAGTTTAAACACATATTATGTACTTCAACAATATGATTAATGATTAAAATGTGCCTTACATTTCATTCTGGCCTCACAGTCGATCATGCTTGTTGACAAAAGGGAGCTATTTCTACTGCAGTCCACTTTAGATGATGCGGTACACTGTGATTGGCTCACAGACACCAAATCGAATATCTCGGTGCATTTGGATGACATCATAGATTTAGACATTCTTGGAAAATTTCTTGAATGTTCAGGGGATCTGTGTTTGTTGAAGTGGATTTTAGCTTTTATGATTTCATGAGATGATTTTTATGTGAAATCTTGATCTGCATAGTAACTATAGTAGCGAATGCTTTCAGATAAATGGCATGTGGTGCAAAATACTACAATGATTAAAGTTCAACTTAATATTTTACTTAATTAAACTACTTCTACTTCGAAAAGGCTTTTTTCAAGTTGTTGTTGTTGTGGTGTTTTTGGTGAATGTAAGTGTAAATGACTCCCAATTGTTTTTTCTATCTGTCCACATTTGGCGCCAAGAGTCTCTTTTTATGTCCATCTCACCAGGCTGGAGTGGAAACTGTGTGTTTTCACATATTCATATTGCTGATGCTCACCGGTGTTTGGCAGAGTGCAGCTGCAGCAGAGTGATTTCAGAGGTCTTTACTCTCCGCGGGCCAAAGAGGCCACATGAAGAGGAGAGCTTGCCCTTATCACACTGGATTAGCCCACAAGAGGAAAGAGAGAGAGGGAGAGGTATAAAGAGGAAGAGAGAGAAAGGAAGGTGGCTCGGGGTGTGAGTCAGGGTATCACTCTTCTCTGCTGCTGGAGCCTACAAGCCGCTGGGCAGGAAATGAGGCAGAGGACACCCGCTGACCTGCAGCCACTCGCCGCCTCTCAGCCTATCACAGAAACAATTTAAACAGCTAATGGAACTAGGCTGATCGTCTTTCCATCTCATACAGGAGCGCTGTGACTCATACTGCTCATTTCTGATTAGAGCTCCTCAGGCCGAAAAGTAATCTGCACCAGACTGGGGATAGACCCTGCTAGTTATGTTATTATACATATCTAGCAGGCGGATATGTGTGAGCGAGTGCGTGCACACAGTTTGTTTATGTGTGATCCCTGAAAGAGATTAAAAACAGGAAAGCCAGTGAGGGTCTGTGCAGGAGGAAGGGGCCAGGCAGACGGGTCAGTGTGCAGGTGGAGGTGGGGTCCATTGTGGGGGTGCTGCCTGAACATGTTTGGTGACACAATGTGAACAGGATGCTGGGGAGCACGGCGGGCAGTGGGGGCAGCCGCAGAGACCCCCACCAGTGTTGGATGAGCACCAGTGGAGCGGAGAGCTAACTAAAAACACACACTGATAGGGAGACAAATAGTTACAGAGAGAACATCCTGGCAAACGTACATCTCATTTGACCCTGTGTTGTAAAATGCTTGGACATATACTATCAATGAACCTTTAGGGAGTGTTTGGTGCATTTTCCTTCATTTTTTGATAATTTTAGCAGTGTTCATGCATATGGCATACATTTTGATAAGACTATGTGTTTTTGTTTATTTCCAGCTCAGATCCAACAATAAGTCTAAAAGACAAACAACAAGGGACACATCCATGCCCCTGCTGTAAAGTTTAACACGGGGGTGGATGAGGATTGATTTGCTGTTGGAGCCAGCCGCAAGCGGCCATTTAATGAACTGCAGCTGATGGCACTCTTGCATTGGCCTCACTTTTCAGAGCCCCCCGTCGCCACTCAGCTAAAACATGATCTTATCCAACAATAACTAAGTGGTTTTTGTGCCTAAACCTAACCACACCTTCACTGAAGCATTAAGAAACGTAAAGTCTCAAAGTATCAGATAAAAACATGGTTTGCACAATTGTATAATGCAAACAACTTTTTGGGCAATTGGTGGATTTTTTATGTTGTTTTTGTTAGTAATTTGTTGTTCCCTTTTCCTTGAACTGTATAATTACTTATTTACTCTACGTAATTATTATGATTGTCAAACTATGCTAATTATGAATATGTAATGTTTTTCTGTGTGGACCCCAGGAGAAGTACGTGTTACCTTGGTTGTTGCTAATGGGGATCCAAATTAGATAAATAAAAAAAACAGTATAACAATTGCTTTACCTGCTTATCACAACATATGTTATTCAGATCAGCATATTCTTTTAACTGACTCCAGGGTACTTCGTGAACACGTGGACTCGACATCTTCATTATTCAATCTTTTATTTCATTTGGTGTCTCAGAGGGATCATCATCTGTCCCACTTCCTCCGGCCTGGACTCACTGACTGACAGCTATGTGGAAAAAAACAGAGGAAGCTTTCCTTCCTCATTGTCTGTGTGTGTGTGTGTGTGTGTGTGTGTGTGAGATGAGCCCAGCAGCCCCGCAAAAGCAGCACATTATCCTTCCTACAGGATACTTACTACTTATTTTTCCACAGCCTGAATACAAAGATATCATGTGCACTGGGGCAGAAACTATTTTCATTATCGATACATCTGCAGATTATTTTCTTGATTTACACTTTGTCTATAAAATGTAAGAAAATATTGAAATACACCATCAAAATATCTTTGAGTCCGAAATTACGTCTTGTTTTGTCCAACCAACAATCCAAAATCCAAACATATTCAGTTTACAATCATGTATGACAAATAAAAGCAACACTCACATTAACCCATGATAAAAAAAACAAAAGGCCCCATTATAATTCCCCACAGCTCAAGGTTATCCCTCACACAGCTTGTTTTGCTCGAACAACAGTCCAAAATCCAAATGTGTTCATCTTATTTTGACAAATCCTCAACTCTTAGGAACCTGTGAATAACTGAAACATTTTATTGGGTAAATTACTTGCTGAAACAATGATGCAGTAAGAATAGGGTTGACAAATCTATATAGACAGAGAACAGTAAGCTATATTGAAAATCGCCACTTGAACATTTTTCAAGCACGTTTCCCCTCAATTCTCAATTGCAAGAATAATGTATGATTTTGTAGCTATTTAGATGTTTTGGAGGATTGTCTGCAAGTGCTGCTGACTATTATGTGACTATAATGTCAACAAGATGTGATCAGTTTTGTGCCAAAATTATTCCCTTTGTTCCTTGTCATGTCCTATCGCCTGATGAAGATCCTTTCTTTCGTCCAATAACACTTTTAATCCACTTTATGGACACTCTCCATGTTTTTTTCCTCCATGTAGCCCACAGTTGTTCTAAAGTCTAACATGGTGTTATTAATGAGAAGTTGATGTTTGGCAGTGTGGACGAAGCTCCCTGATGAGATGCGTTTCTGTCTAGTTTCGTGAAAACAGTCTCCAGAGAGAGCACTAAGCTGTACTCATTATACCGAGGTTAAGTGTCCTAGACAATAGTGGATTAGAGCAGCAGGGTCGCTGCTGTGATTGCATTATTTTGCTTAAAAGGCAGCACTGGTGAGTCAGTGGTGAGGTATTAACTCTTGGCATGACATGACATCACGCGGCTTCCTTTCCTTGATAAGAGTCACTGCACTTATCGAGAGGGGGTCTTTTGTAAAAATCCCGTTATCATACTGAAATGAAAGGAAGTGGAGCTCTTTGTTCTGTTAAGCCACCAGGTAGTCAGACTAAATTAACAAGAAAATACAAAGGCTAAATTGGGAAATAATAATAAAAAAGAGAAATGAATTAGCTGAGAGATGTAGAGCTGGGAGGTAGTGAAATAAGTGGTTTCTCAAGAATCTGCATTAAACTAATTAAACCTGCAGCTTCTACAAATCAGCTTTTTTATAACATAATGAATCCACTGATAATGAATCTTTCCTTTTACACTTAAAGCACCATAACATACTAATTCTGCTCATCTTATTCAAATATATTTCTGTCTGATCTGTAACACTGTTTAATATATACTGCCATCTTCTGGCTACTTTAGGTAAGACAACAGTCGATCAAACTAACCCACCCAACAAAATCTAAGTCTACATGTCAAGTTCTGTTAGCACTGTTTAACTTGGGTTTAAAAAACACAAAAAGATAGAAATGCTCAACAGATTCTAGTGGGTTCAGGTTTATTAATAGTTCTCAATAACAAAAAGAAACATTTGTTTTTAAACATGACGTAAAATATTTCTTCTACTAAACAGAATCTTTTTTTGTAAAAGTGTAAAAACATCTTAAACACAATAAAAAAAGCCTTCATCTCTTATTAAGATAAATTATTATTATTTTTTTAAATTTGGCAGGTCATAAAATAAAGGCTGACAGTAACTCTAACAGCTACAATTGTTCTTTTTTTTCTTTACTGGACACTTTCTGCCCTCTTGTGTCATTACAGCATGATGCACATGATTTGAAATGACTCATGCGAGACATTAATCACATAAAAGTGCAATCTATACACTAAATCAACCATGAATTCAGCAACAATAGTGTGTTTGAAATTAAGTGGAAGAACTGAGATGACGAGAAGTGGCATGAGGAAACTCAAAGCAATGTCTTTTTAAGCAAAGGCAGCATGAGTTGACGAACATTTTCTGGTCATCGCGGCCTCTAAAATATGCAATCAATGCCAGCTTCCAGCGTTTTTCTCTGCTCTTGTTACCGATAATATGAAAACCAAGCAAAATGACTTCTGGGGAAAACAAACAATTGTGCAGAGAAGGGAAAATCCGTTGTGGTCGCACAGCTGCTATGATGGTAAAAAAACAGGGTTTTTCAAAATGAAGGCAGGTGTGAGGAGTTTAAATAAAAATGTACAGTGCAGGCGCTATGATAGGTTGTTCATGAACTCATGCTATGCTGAAGGAATGAAAACATAGTTCCAAGAGTAAGCACAGATTCACTCTGAGGGCTCCAACTTCTCTGATTCAGACCTAAATAGTGCTGACGAGCTGCGGTGGCAGCCACATTCTGTACATCATAAACAATAGAGAGGAATCGAAGAACAATATGACTCTTAAAACAAGAGCATGTGGGTGACGGCTTTCCCATATAAAACGCTGACCAAGCACTGGTGTGCCATAATCCCTACCAGTCATATATATACAGTTGTAAAAAAAAACAGAGAAGACATGAGAATATAAAATAGGAAATAAAATACTCACTCAACACATCATACACACACTTACTTCATGCAAAACTAGTCATTTTGGAAAGCTACCGGTTACCAGTCAGACACACCCGAGAGGAGGACATGATTTAGAGACGTTACAGATGATGGAGAGCTGGAGGGAGGAGGAGGTGGTGGCGGTGGGTGTAAACGGAGGTTAATATCAGGGCTACCGGGTACAAGGAGCTGATGACAGAAGCCAAAAGCTCCACCACAGCAGCCCTGCCCTGGGCCTCTCCTCCACACTCTGCACCAAAAATACCAGCTGCAGGATCACAGAGTGGCATTAATCCTTGAGAGCGTCTACCACGCACACACCCTCCCATCTCCCTCTCATCTCCATGCCTCAGAGTCAGAGGATGCTCTCAGCTCACCAAATGTCACTACTAAAGTGCTCTCTCTACTATCTATGTTAAGCGCTTCATTGAGGTCAGCGGAGAAAAACTAAATGCATAAATGAACATTTGCATAGTATCAAACCACAAAATTCTCAGGCTTACACCAAATGTCAGAAACAACACAAATGCCTCCTGAAAAAACACATCTAATAAGACCATAATGATAACTTGTGGACTTGTCCAACAAGTGTGTCAAAACTTGATTGAGAGGTGTGTGTGCTTGTGTGTGTGTATGTGACATATGGGGCGTGAGAAATCTGCACAGCTGTCAAGGCAGGAGAAGCTCGAATGGTGGAGACAGCTGTCTTAATTTGTGTGTGTTCATAACAATGTGAGGCATGGAGAGAAAGAGAGAGCAAGAGAGAGGGAGAGAGAGGGAGGAAGAGAGGAAAGGAGTCCATCCATCTGTGTGAGGTGTGAAGCTGGCTCTGTCTTCAGCTCAGTACTTTGGTACTTTGGTATAATCCTCCTGGACGACACTCTTGCACAGACACATGGAGAGGATCATCCCGAGGAGCTGGAGGAAATGGAGTTGGCAACTTAGTTATCAGAGTTGAAGCTGACCAGTGGAGCGCTCAGTCACACATGCAGATGTCGAAGCCAGAGAATTCAAACACAAATACAAGTGCAGACAGGTTTCTGGTCAAATCTGGGGCAAACTTTAAACAATTTCGGAGAAAATTAGCAAGAGAAAATGTCAAGTAATGTGAGTTTCTATTCACTATTGTTATGCAAATGTCGGTGCAGCAAAATCTCCAGACAAGTGCCATTAAATAACTGCAGAAGAGGATGTGACAAGACAACATAGCGCCAGTCAAACCTCAAATAGTGGAAAACAATTAGGGAGCAGAATGTAAATATGACCTTTATGCTGCTTTTAATTACAGCGTCCTCATCGTTTCACAAAGATCTGTTGTTTGTCATCTGACACCATTTTTTTGTCAGTGAAGTGTAAGTCACATGCTTCATGTACATCATAGTTTGGCCACTAAGCCCCTTTTCATTGCACTTAGTCATATTTGCTTTTATAAATACAACTTTTGTTCCAAAAGAGGGTCTGTTACCACAGGGCTTTTTAAAAGCAGAATAAAAACTTTTTTGCAAGCTTTAAGTGAGGTTTAAAGTGTGTCACTAATGGGTAAAACTTATTTTACAATCAGCATAATAATAATAATAATGCATTCTAGTGACTTTTTATAGCACCAATTTGTGCTTTTTCTGTATCAGTTTATTGTGTAGGTGTCTTTTTTCATGTATTTACTAAAGGGGACAATGGACATGTTCTAAATATTGACGAGGATGTGTCCTCTGCGTCCCTCTGAAATCTACGCCTATGGTTAAATAC
The DNA here is from genome assembly GCF_008729295.1 of Plectropomus leopardus. Lineage (NCBI taxonomy): Eukaryota > Metazoa > Chordata > Actinopteri > Perciformes > Serranidae > Plectropomus > Plectropomus leopardus. The sequence goes on along the minus strand of NC_056473.1, from coordinate 7,909,380 downwards.
TCTAGGCAAGAAACAAAAGAGCCTTTAAGACATGACATGTATCAGATACCAAGCTCATGTCAAGTCAGGAAATGGTGAGCTTAGCTTGGTGCACAAGCATCCAAAAATGGTACACTGTTCCTTTAATTCATATTACCTTTGGCTAAACTACAAATGCATTTTTGGTCAGGATTTCGTCTCCTATCTTTTACAACAGAGTGGCATCAGGGAGGGATTGATTCATGGCCAGTATGGTCAAGAGGAATGATAACAATGACCAAACTCTTTCAAAGTACAGTACGCAGGGCATGTGAGTATGGTAACAAGAGTAGAAAATGTCGAAAAACTCAGTCTTTAATGTCTCGGGGGAGAGATGGATACTGTACCTCCACAACTGCCACACCGACACAGATTCCCAGAATAACTCCACAGTTGTCCAGGAGCCATTTCTCCACGCTGGTTATACAGCCCTACAGCAGAGAACAAGAGAGAGAGAGAGAGGTTAAGAAAGACATGGAAAGAGGGGGGTTGCAGACCGGCGTGCAGAGCAGAGATGAATGGCTACGTGATCCCAGCCGGACATGAACAGAGCCTTTTCAAAACACAACTGTTGTCTTTGGACTGAGTCAGTGAGGGGAAGAATAACACGGCTTAGCGGAGCGGAGGAGAACGGTGCAGAGAGACAGAGACAGAATAAAGTTTCTGAAACATGCAGACCAAACAACAGAACAGTGGAGCTTTCCTGCTGTTTGAACAAATCACACAGCACAAACAATGCAGCATTCACAGTGCTGATTAAGTTATGACCACAGTGCCACACTGAGCTGGCAGCCGCAGTTACACAACACCAGCCAAACTGACTTACGTAACGAGTAAAGGTGTGAGGTCTGTTAGAACAATGCAGGCGTGCTGTAGTATTGTGCACCCAGCTGAAGGAACACTGACCAGGGTTTAGACTTAGGTCTGTTAGCATTTCCAAAAGTCACCATTGATATAAACCTCAGTGGGGCAAGGTAGCAAACCCAGGTTGCAAACCCTGTCATAAAGGCTTTATTGTGCCACTTAAATGGGAAATGTTAAGCCAACAAAAGATAAAAATTATTTAAATGAATGTTATATTCAACATTGTAGTATCACCTAAAAATAGGGCTTGAACAGTTCAATGAATGCATATAGAGGTCACGGTTAAAAGCACATGAAGTCCCTCGCAGAGTACACAGAATGTAGGAACTGATGCAGAAAATGCAGAACCAAAGGTCACAAGTGGAAGAGCTGCCTGCAGACTTTAAACCGTGCACCATTAGCAACATATGCTGAGGTTAATTCAACAAGCAGATTGATATGCTGGTAATTCACACTACAGCGAGTGCAAATACAACACCAGAGCTGGAAGACCCGCCTGCAGGTTCAAGCTCAGCTACAACAGTAACAGACAGGGACAGTTGTGTATAAGAGGACAGTTTGTCCGCATTCTTCCACTGTTGTTTTGTATGTAAATGAAGATCGATTAACATGCTAATGCACAATTGATGGCATCATTCAGATGTTTACATTTTCGGGCTCAATGCAGTGCAATATGTAAAGGTCGGGTGCCAAGGTGGAGCTAACTGAAATAACTAACTGAAATACTCTTCCTAATGCAAAAGGGTTATTTTGTATTATTTTATGCATTTTGTAATTTTTATTTCATAATATAGGAGATGCTTTTCAATTTTATGGCTTGTTGTGACCTCTTGCCCTTTGGGAAAGTGTTAATTCATAGAGTGAAATATATATGAGTGTTTAAAATGTTATTTTTTCATGATGAAAATAGTTTACCAAAGCTGTCAAATGCTCCCAGTCCCCAGTAAGAGGATTCTGTCTGTCTTTGACATTTCAATATTAATAAAAACTAATACATTGGATTTATTTAATTTTTTTGCTGTACTGAACACTCACTGAACCGTGACTTATATCACACCCTTACTTTAACCATTTGAAACCTGGAGGGACATCACTGTTTTGAGCTGCTTGCAGATGCGTTTTACAAGTATTTAAGCCTTTGAACCCCGAGCAAATTGGTGTGGTTTCTTTAAAAATCATGGGAGAAAAGGCGATGAGCAAATTAGTGAGAAATATTTCACAAATTACAAGATATTTTTAGATTTAGAAAAGCAAGAGAAAGATATCTAGGGAAAAGGAAATAGCTAGGGAAAAACTATATTCATAATTATCATTCTTACATTTAAAAAATTATGTTACACAATTTTTTAAAAATCATTTTTAAAACTTTTTTTTGGTCATTTCGTGGTGTGTGTGTGTGTGTGTGTGTGTGTGTGTGTGTGTGTGTTTTGTTTTGTTTTGTTTTTTATTTTACTTTTTTTAAGTACTAATTTTCAGGTAATTTTCTTGTACTTTTTACTAATGTCTTGCTAGGTTTTAGGTCACTTTTGTAGTTGCTTATTGCCTTCTTCTAATGTTTTTTGAAAAAAAATCAAGCCAAATTACCCAGGTTTCAAAGAGTTAACATATTCTGGATGAGAGTAAAAAATGGCTGAGCTGAGTGATATCCAACATGTCTGTACTGTGAATGAATCACGGCTGACCATCAACTACAATTAAAACTACGTCCACAAAGTAAAAACCTGCACTAATGGGGAAAGTCCCGTCTCAAATAAAGCAGTTGGTTCAGCACAGTGAGGCCGTCTGGAGCTGCAGCTGCTCTACACAGCAGTTTCACACGGTGGCTTAGTGAGTGACTGACCACAAAAATTATGAACCAAGGAAGCACAGTCGGAAGGGTTTTACAAGCAATCACAGATTTATGCCTCTCTAAACAGAAAATGTATTCACATGTACTTTGATCAGCATTTGCCATACACTTGATACTGAAATGAAAAATTGAGTTGTTGGCTTCAACAGTAAATTCACAATTATGATTTCCAACTTTGGTGCAAAAACAATGAGGCAGAATAAAGCGTTCTGTACCGTTTCATAGACGGGTACATCTGTGGACAGGTGGTTACACAGGCCTACGTCCTTGATGTCCGTGCCAGGCAAGGTCTCATTGCGACAGGAACATGGGTAGAGGTTCTCGGTGCTATTCTTGATCAAAGTGTTCTCAGACCAGTTGCCTGGACCAGTCCATCCACAGCACTTCATCTGGTGAAAGATAGGGAGGATGTGAGAGAAAAGATAAGGACATAAAGAGAAATAGCTATGGATAGAAAAGTACAAGAAACGGTCACACGAGACAAACAAACATTTATGGTAAAATGAGTAAGATGAAGACAAAAGTAGCAAATTTATTGGCTCGACATGAATGAGCATTTCTATTATGATGTTTGAGACCAATCTGTCCTTGGCAGCTGTTTTCAGAAAGATCAGGGGAAAAGAGGCTTGGCAGGACAGAGAGGGAGAGAAGGAGGAAGGAGATAGTGAAGAAAATGCATAAACTTCATCAGAGCATGAAACAATCTCACTTCAGCTGGCTTCAGAGCTGTTTTTATTTGCAAAGTGCTGATTAGTTTTATGAGTCACTTCATCCAAAGTACAAAAAAAAAATAAACAAAACATATTTTCTCTCAATAGTTTTATGTGCTGAGATTCTGAGATATCCTTCTCTCAGACTTCTGCTGCCAGCCCGAAACAACACCAGTGAAAGGAATTTTGTTTGTTCCCCTAAAAGCAATGAAACCCACAGACCTCACAGTAGAAAAAACTTCCAATTAAAACTTTTAACTGAGAGGTCTGTGGGGGATTCAAAGTGAGTGACAAAGACAAGTTGATGTCCTGTTATTAAAAGCAGTTTTCCAATGTTGAAAGCACCCTTAACACAATTCCCATCCCCTGTATTGTGCTGGGATGAAGGTAGAAAAAAAGACAAATTTTAAGACCTGGTAACATAAAACCAAAATTATCTCTCTGTCCAGATACTACAAGGGGTACAGCTACAATACCCCTGCTTGGAGACAAACTACACAAGTGTCACCAAAGCTTATGGAAAAATGGAAAGCTCCACCACTGGCAGTTATATCTAAAAAATATCCAATATTAATACCAATACTATAATCGATTCAGTTAATTTAAAAAGAGCTATACACAGTTTGTTTGTATTTTGTTTAATTTTTTAATGAACTGCTCCAAATACATCTCGAACGTGGCTGAGGCTGGCAGTGGATTTCTTGTTGTTACCATTCTGCCGACACTGTCTAGGGGCGCATTACAATGGAAAGAACAGGTACTAAGGGGTTAAGAGTTCAATTCACACAGGAGACACTCGTTCTATAAATATACACACTCATGTTACTGTAACAGTCACTTAAGATAACATCTGTAAATCAAGCTGCTGCTGTTCATGTTGCTACATAGCATATATTCTTACAACATTACTGGCATGATGCCATGAGCTGTTTTTTTAGACTAAAGGGGTATTTATAGTACCAGCAATGCAATCTGTCACTTTATTACAGCAGATTGTCTGATGCATTCAGTTTATGTGTTTTACATTAACAGTTAATGTATTTTACATTTGAATAATTTGAAGTTAGGATGTACAAAGTACTCATCCACAGTCAGGAGTACTGACACAGAAGCCGAGTAATGTGCTGCTGTGGCAGGGTCAATAACAAAACTTTCTCTTTTCTTTTCTTTTTAAGATTAATTTTGGGGCTTTTTTGCCTTTATTTACATGACAGTTATAGCGTGAAACAGGTAGAGAGAGGGGATGACATGCAGCAAAGGGCTGAGGTTGGAACTGAACATGCGGCAGCTGCAGTAAGGACATGGCCTTTGTACATGGGGCGCCCAGTCTACCAGATGAGCTAGTAAATAAATTACTATGAGTGTACTATACGTGTACACTATATTTATAATATTTTCACTACGCTACCTTGTTGTCAGACAGCTGTTTCCGATGGGGAACCAAAGCTGTGTCCTATGCTCTTTTCAAAGTCAGACTCCTTTGAGAAAAACAGTAATTTAACATAGCTGAACACAGGAGCTGCTGATCTACTGCTGCATTAGTCAGTTTGTTTCTGTTATTGTGTGAGTTTGGTGTTTAAAAGAATTCAATTACATTCACCAGTCACACAATAACACAAACAAACTGATTGGGGCAACTGTAGACCAGCAGCTCCTGTGTTTAGTGAGCTAAAATGACTGTTTTTGACAATGGAGTCTGGTGGCTTTGACTTAGATCTGACGCCAGTAACAGCTTCCCTGTTGAAAAATACTGTCTGAAGCAACGGTAAAGCTATACAAATATTATCAATACACAGCAAGTTTAAACCATTATTATTTTTTTAAGTGGCTAAATTAAATTCGGCTGCTACCCTTCATCCACAACAGTACATTACTTGGCTTCAGTGGTGGTATCCTGCCTGCTTCTCCAAAATGCAGGCAGGCCAACTGCACCTCTACAGATCCAAACTATCCCTTTAAACTGTGAGTCTTGTGTGACCAGGTTGAAGGGTAAACTCACCGTCCTCTGAATGTAGTCCCAGGTGTGCTCTGTGGTCCTGTTCTGGCCAGTGTAGTTGGTTATCATGCCCTTTATGATGTTGGACATTTCATATTTCAACTAGAAAGGAGATGAGAATACATAATCAGCAAAGTTTATGTGTCACACCAATGCCTGCTTTTAGTTGATGCAAATGCAATAGATAGCAGTACGTGAACTGAATGTGTGTGAATGTTTGTCTGCGAGCAAAAAGAATCAACAGATTGTGTCACTAATAAATTAATCTTTGGTGCAGAGTAGAGAGACAGTGTTGGAAAAAAAGAAAACAAACACACCCACGCTAAATCTTTTTGCAAAATTTACTATCAACATCTGCACTTAATGTTTCTTAGGGCAACAGCTCGGGTGGTATTGCTCTGTGAAGTCCCATGCTGGGCTGAAACATTGCACAAACAGCTTAGAGGGAGCATGACTCTGTGTTTATGTCAGTAAGACCACAGAGCAGTAGCAGCAATGTATCTTCAGAGCGCTACAGGAGATCAGTTAGAGCCTCTCCCTATTCTGGTAAATGGCACCACCCTGCCCTGTGGTAAGCCTTAAACACAGGGAGGGCGTCTAAAGGCTGCAGACACACACGTGCTCTCAGAGATATACAAAAACACACATGTAAGGACACACATACATGCTGGAGGGCTAACAGCTAAAAGGGCAACAGCAGCCACCGCCTATCGAAAGTCCTGCAGGTGTGACGTTTATCAAAGGAAAGGCTTTTTATGTCCTGGGAGAGAATGGCCAAGTTCAGATTATAAAACCGGTCCAAGTGGTTGGTGCGCTCAAACACAACACTCCCCTCACATGCACAATGCAAACACACTGGCTTCATTATTTAGCTGCGTTCACGTCCTGCTTCTGTTGATGTCACCCTCATTTATGATGGGCATGACATGATAAAAATCACAAAGGACATGTGATTTTAGGATGTAATTTGTAATCTGAATGCATTTTTGACATCCAGCTGTAATGTTTTTTTTATTTGAAAGGTTCGGTTTCGTATGCACTGTCTGTTACATGGGTCTTCAACATCTGCCTCATCAACATCTACCCCTTATAGGTTCTTAGAGCTGCTGCAAGGAGGCCAACATGTTATTGTTTTTTTTCTGCAAAAATTACAATATGTCTAAAATTTTGCATTAGCATGATTACAAACATTTTTACTTTTCCAACCTTTCTTTGTGAAAAGCAAATAGAGGTCAACACTGCAGCCTGAGGCTGATGTGGCCTTCTGTTTGACAACCTCCATATGTCCAGTTTAATATGCAACTCAGTTTTATCCAACATATGTAATAGGGGGTCCATACTTGTTCTCTCTTTCAGCTAAGTGGTCCTTGGCCTGAAAGACATTGAAACCTCCAGTCTATTATATTGGTCTTGTTATAGGTAAATCACCTGATATTCGTCTTTGAACTTATTGGCTAGGTAGGGCCCTGAGCAAAACAGTCCTCTGGAAATGTGTGTTGGTGTTGGTATTGCAGTGTCAGTAAACTTCAACATAAACTTTTCAGAAGAACAGTCTTGTTTTCAGCTTTGTGACTATGACTGTGTTTTTAAATTCTTTATTTAGCTTAAGAAGTGGTATGCAAAAAACATCTCAGCTTTCAGTTTACAAGAAGTATTTATGACATTGGTTTTGTTGTGACTGTCTGAATATCTTCAAATTAGCCCTTTCCTGTGTATTGATGATTACATTTTCACCCTGGGCTTATTTATTTATGTATCAAAGCCTCAATTCAACTCAGAGATAAAGGCTGAAACATATTCAACTAACTCTGCTGAGTTGCCTGTAGGGGGCACTGTTTCATCAAAGACATCAGCAGAAAGTGGTTTCTGTCCCAGGAGTGATAATTACTGTTTTAGATGAGGCAGTGTTAGACATGCCAATTTAATGTGTCAGCATATGACAGCAGCTTTAACAACGCTCATTCACCATGGATTTGTTTGTCTTATCTCTCCAACACCAACAACAAAAACACCCAACGGGGGAAACGAGAAAAACGACAATTGAAACACTCCGTGTAAGGCTGTGCTCGCTACTTCCTCTACAGTTGTCAAATATCTCCTTCAGTCCCTCTGCTTCATCTCACTTTCTGCCAGCAACTAACGTCACTTCTGTTTTAACCGAGAACACGTCACTCTCCACGCACTGAGGCACAAAACTGTTTCCTCACAAGATGCAGGGGTTTCCCTAACAGGTTTAGCTAAGACATAAATTGTGGCCAGTCACAGCTGTGAAAAGGGAAAGCACAAGCACCCAGTCGGCCCAAGTTGTACCAGTAGGGAGAGAGAGGGCTTGAGAAAGAGAGGTTAAAGTCCGAAAGATCAAATTAGAACAGAGAGTGAACAGGGAAAAAATGAAAGACAAACAATAAATAGGTTGAAAAGGTGCATTACAGAGACTGTGTCCTACCCGATCTCTCTGGAAGTAGATGAGAACTCCTGCAGTGACCTGAGCAATGAGGATGAGTAGGAGGCAGGTGAAGTACTGTGGAGAATACAGGAAGAGTCAAAAAACTTTTAAATCACTAAAAATACTGCAAAATCAATATCTCTTATTAACAAATAATGGGAAATTAAATAAAGAAAAGGGTCATTTGAGTGGTTGTAATTGACTGCATCTCATGATAATTTTACAACGATGTGACAATGTGAAAGGTGTTGCATGTAGTGATGAACCCAGAGGGAATTAACACCAGAATTTGCAGCTCCCCTCAGCTTTAAGAAGCTTTATAGTGAGTTTAAGCGCATTGTTTATCTGTACAACCTGCACCTTTACTGTTTTGGATCTCTTTGCTCTCATGGATTTGGCAGTTAAAGAGCCAGATATTTCTCACAGCACAGAGCTAAAGGCTCAAAAAAATGAACACCGGACTCATACTGATCAGTGAACACAAAGATGGGAGCAAAATGCAAATAGTGTGGCTCTGTAACTGCTAGATGTGTAAATAGGCAATTGTTTGCTAAAAGGTTTGCCATCACAGCTCAAGAGATCTGTTACTGCAGGTTTAAAAATCCCACATTATATAACTGAGAAGAAGAAGAAAAGAAAAACTCTTGGGCATGTTTACCTTTCATTTTAAATTGATTATTATCTGTGTTTTAAGTCTTTAATCTTTAAAAACCATCTGCAAGAATAATTTCAGCCATTAAAGATTTTTCTACAGCCTCATGTATGTCCTCCTTTAGTGTAAGGGTGGTGTGTGCGTGTGTGTGATGGGGGAGACATCTGCCAGCTGGTCACTGTCACTGGGAGAAGTAGGTCACAGCGGTTCTTCAGTTAACCCCCAGCAGGTTTAACGCTGTAGAGGTCATGCACCCATCCCCACTCTTGTTGCACCCCCTGTATCTCACTGGCTTTATCCCTGTCAGCCCCCTCCCCTCTGCAAATCCACACATGCTGCGAGGCCTCGACCAACACATAAGCATAAACGCGAGAGGGCTTTACTGTCAGCAGGAATCTATCATGTGTTCTTAGCCAAGCTTGAGATCTCAAGTAGGTGCATTTACAAGGATGTTTCATCTAAAATGTAGGTTTACAGTCCACGGTTGATTAGAGAGCCAAACACTACTGAGTTCACAGAGTATACATTTTGGGCATTGTATTCTGTATTTAGAGACTCAATATTAGAAATATGACGGAAAGAGAGATATGAATGACCTAAAGTAAAGGCCCCCAGTCTCCAGACTCTAACAAGGGACACTGGAGTTCATGGTCAGCACGTTTAACCCCTGGATAGCCTGGGCGTCCCTCTGCTTGGATTAGGCAATAGGACTAGGGCTGCACAATATGCAAATAAAATAAAATAAATAAATAAAAATTACACCACAAAAATTTATAATCTTATGTTGTGACACATGAAACTTCATCCAAAAATTGCAACTCCTGCAATTTGGAAAAAGCACTTTAGCCATATTTTGCATTTCTAATAATCGCTTGATTAATTGTGCTGTTTCTACTGCAGCAGCTATTCTGTGGAGGCTATGTAGCAAATCATGTCTGGATCCTTGCCAATCCAGCTACCTTTCAAGGTAATGTGATTTATATGGTTTGTGGAAGTTCCAAAGGAAAGATGTATGATGAAGTATGACATGGTTGTGTTCATTTCTGCTTTACTTTGTTAGTCAAATCACTTTGTAAACTCTGTTTTTTAAAGGTGGTATATAAATAAAGTTATTATCATCATCACCATTTTTTGATTGAATTTACAGAGCATTTACTGTTTATTTATTATGATACACAATTCTGGCCATAATGCTCACCCCTACTCAAAACTACAAATTCCTCACCTGCAATGTGAAACCTATTTACTTTCTCTGTCATAGAACAGAACATTTAGTTTCCTGTGTTATAACTATGGTCTGATGTTTCACACACACATTTCATTTAAAACTGCCTTTTCTCTCTGTGGTGGTGGCATTAACCCTATTTCAGCCTGTTTGAAAATGAGACCAAGCTGTAGCATGTTAGCACTGGAGTTTAAATTAAATGGCCTTCCTCACCAGACCCAGCAGACAACGGATTTCGTAGATGGCTCCTATGCAGCCGAAGAAGCCCATGGCCATTGACAAGGAACCCACTCCGATGAGGATGTAAGAAGCCACCTTCACTGTGTCTGACGATTCCTCTGCAGAAAATAAAGGAAGAGTTAAACCTGACACAAACCACTGAAACCTTGATGGGTGCTGGAAACGAAACACCTGCAACAGCATTTTCTGCAGCTTGTAGTTAAATTCAGCTCCTTTTAAAAAAAAAAAAACACAACCAGTTAGCACACAAAATGCACTGATGATTTTCATGATAGACAACAGCAGCAGGGCCCTAATCTTTGCTGCTGCTTTCCTCTTAAACAACAATGGTTGTGTGTCTACAAACAAATGTAGCTCAGAGGAAGGCCTCTTCACATGCAAAACCATTTGATACAGATAGTTACAGCGAGGCCAAAAATGATTCACGGCACAAACCTTCTACTTCTCTAAAGTCAGACTATTCTGGTGCTTTTCTCCCACAAAAGATTATTTTAATAGGCCACCAGAGAGAGTTGGTCCAATGTGTGGCGGGATTAATTGATTTCCCTCTTTGGTATGTGGAGCGGGAGAGCTCCAGCAGGAGGAGGGGGCAGGGACCGAAATGGAAGATTGGAAGGTTGGAGAGGAGATAAACTGGAGCCATTATGTGGCTGTGTGTTATCTGGCCTGGAGGAGCTCCAGAGAGTTGGAGCTCGGTCGGCAGATGAAGCCAGAATCCGAGCTCTGTGAAATGGCTCCAGCTCTGAAAGATTCCTGGGCCAAGCAAACTGGCCAGAGCTATCAGATAACTCACTCCCATCCATTTGGTGAAGAAGCTGAAAGACACAGCAGCTCCTCCATCACCGCTGCTCAATGAAAATAATACATTGTTGTTTCTTGGCTTCCTCTAGCATATTACTTGCTGATCATACACACTTTGGCACAATGAATATTAATTAACCCACAGACTGTAAAAACAAGTTGTCTTTCCAAGTACAACTTTACGCTACTACATGCACTGAGCCAACATTTGTCTACACAGACAAACAAGCCAGACTATAAGTTGCTTCAAGATTTAGCACCACCTTCATCTGCAGACATCCTCAGTCTTTATGTTCTATCACGTACACTCAGTATCACAGGATGCAGGTTGTGTCATTCCTCCAAAGATAAATAAGCTATTTGTAAGGCGGCAGTGCATTTTTCTACCATGCCCAAATTCTTTGGAATAGACCACTACACCCTACTACAGATGTAGATTTTGAAACAGAGACAGAAAACCTTTTTACTTTTTGCTGTCATCAGACTAAATCTATAGGTACAAAAAGAATTAGTTTAGCATGAATTTAAATTGTTGTTTACCTGTCTGCCAACAGAACACCCAATAAAAACACCCAATTCTATACTTAATCAAGAGTTGAAACGATCAGTTAATTAACTCATTAACAGAAAATTAACAACTTTGATAATAATCAAGTAAAACTTTCCTTCATTTTTTTTAAGCAAAATCGTGAAGCATCTTTTTTCAGATTCTCCAGTGTGAGGACTTGTGAGGAATGTTTGACATCAAAGTGCATGTGTTTGGGTTTAGGACTGTTGGTCAGACAAAAACAAGACATCTGAGGACCTCACCTTAAACTCTGGGAAATTATAATTCTGTTATAATAAATTGATAGTTGCAGCCCCAATGTAAAAATGGGGTGGGCTTAGTATTCGACTACTCGAGTACTCGTGGATGTCAGTGTTCATATAACATCTTGAGTAGTCCATATTGTTAAAATGTCTAATATGCCATCCCTAATATCTATCTAGTATATTTTGTACATAGATGGTGTAGTGTACTAAAGCACTTACTTACTTTAAATGTACTAGTAACAAAGTACAGGCGCTCGCACAAAGATGTCATTACATGCACGTATATTGCTGACTCTACATAGGTTACCAGAGCAACACATGTTGAGGCGGCTGAGAATAATTGAAAGCTAAAAGTACGTCAGTCGACCAATGCAGAGTGTTTATGTGGCTACAGGGTAGCATTTAAAGGGAGGCAGACAAGCATACTGTATGTTCTATATACAGCATTCTGTTGAAGCATGTTATTTCATTTTCTCTCTCTCTAACACACACACACACACGCACACGCACACGCACACACACACACACACACACACACACACAAACACACACACACACTCACACTCACACTCACACTCACTCACACACAGAGTGTCTGCAAAAGCAACAGGTGTCCACAGGTTCCTTAAAAACAGGAATTAACTATCTGACAAATTTGGGGAGATGAAATGGTTTAAGCAGAAGCCTCAGTGGCTGTCAAAAGGTTTAGTTATGGAAACACATTGAACATGTGAGGTACTGCAGAGTATCTAGTAAGTGGCACAACAGATCAATATCTAGAGCAGAGAGAAAATAAAGGAAGCAGTGACGGAAGTTTTAGTGTCAAACAGTATGATACACTAAATCATTTTTTTCTGCTAGATACAATGATTTCCTTTACAGTTGTTAGTATCAATGTGGAGCAGAGCCATTTCACTATTGCACTAAGTTATGGTTCAATAAATCGACACAATAGAGATTTAGTAAGTAGGCATTCCAAATATTTTTTCCGTGTAGATCATAAGCCATTTTTCTACAATTATTAAAAGTGGGAGCTGAAATTGAAAAAGATGTTTGAGTGTTAGTTTCCCTGCAGCCTTGTGATTAAATGAACACTTATTCCAATAAAAACAAACACCATGGAGTTAGAGGAAACATCATGCAACACTAATGCAACCTCAAAACAACTCTCTGCTGTGACCACTTCTAAAGTTTTAATTAAAGGAGTTTTCTAATATCCTTGGCATGCTATGACAAAACATCTAATCTTTGGATCGTTTTTTTCTCCAACATCAGCAGCTAACAATGGAACATATTCAGAAGAACTTTTATATTCCAGTTGCTATTGATTTACAAAAAAAAGGTGCTTCCTGTGAGCCCCTCCGTCAGGTGTTTTAAAGATGCAGAGCAACAGATACTGAACTTTACAACCTTCCTGCTGAGCTGCTAACATCTGTGTTCAGCGGGAGTTTCACAGACACTTTTTCTGAAGTCAGCATGTGTTCACCTGGTCACTGTGCTGTTCTGTTGAGTACCATGGCACATGTCCATTTAGGTCACTGGTAGATATTTGAAAATAGTTTCTCGGGTGGTTTCCGTGGAACTTTCCATTTAAAGCGCTAAGAATTATGGTGCCCTTCAAGAATGCTGCAGAGGGAGGAGGGGGAACTGTTTGGTATTGCAGGTCCTTTTGTAAACATGATTACAGCCACACATTCAGCTTGTATAGAGCTGAAGAAAAGTCACAGTTGACATTATATACACATTTAAAATGTAAACGTAAGCGGATCAGCTCTGTGCTTAATTTATAGGGTTTACGCAGCCCAAAGAAAAACTATTTTCCAACAAAATTGTCTTTTCTCTGTTCACGACTTTGGAAAGTTTCTGAATTAATCCACAGCATATTTCCAAACTGTGCTTTGGTACGCTCTCTGGCTCACAGACCTCCTTTCCAAGGTTGACTTTTTCTTTAAACATAAGGCAAGCTGTGTTTTGGCAAGTGCCAGCCAGATAAACTCAAGGCATATTGTCACTGAGGTAAACTATTAACAGCACTGTATTGATATAGAGGGTGAGCACTGAGGGACTGCGAAATAGGGGTCCTGAAACCAAAACATTCCCAAAGTTCCCCTGTCTGAAGTCACTGGGACAGCTGCAGAGGCCTCTATTAATATAACTCATAAAGAATGGAAACTGAAAACACAGAGATCCTGTTTATGGTCAGGCAATAGTACAACTTCTGAGGGGAACACACAGAGTCAATAAACAGAGTTGCCTGCAGCTTTGGGTTTTTTTTCCTCTACAGAGTGGTAAGAGATTTCCAGTGAGGTTGGAAATCCAGGGAACCAGTGCAGAGTTGAAGTTTACCCATTAAGGGTACATGGAACAAAAATACATGGAGGAGAGAAGGTCATCAAGCTGCACATAGGAAGGGATATCCTCAGGGTATCAGTAAAGCAGGATCTTTGCTATCTTAGGAGGAACAGCTGGATTATCATAACAATAGGACGGGGGCTGGCAGGGATAATGGATACTGTACTGCCCTTATATTCTGGACGCCTGGCTGGAGATAAGCAAACTCAGCTCAATAACAACCTCGGAGTTATTCCTCTCTGAGCAGAGACCTCTGGGGCTGAAATATGAGTCAGAGGAAGACAAGATTCAGTCTTACTAGTTTAGGACACAAGGTCAGTTCTGGTTGGTCTTTGTCATAACTTCAGCCTCTTCACAACTCATTAGTCAAAGCAGCACAGACCTCCAGCCTAAATATAGATTTCTCCAGTTCTGCTCAGCCCTCAGAGATCGGCCTTCCTCCTCATAAAACTTTCCATAGCCATGGACTGCAAACAGAAGCTAAAAAACTAGGGCTGCAATTTACAATTATTTTTTACCATTGATTAATCTGCTTCTTACTCTCTTGTTTAATCAGTAATTGTTATGTTTCTAAAATGTCAAAAAGTAGTGGAGGTTATCAACCACATAATGATGTCAGAATATTATTGTTTTGTCCAACCTTACAGAAATGATATTTGGTTTATAATTATATGAAAACCAATGAAAGCAAAACATTTCAAAGATCATTTTGAATGTGTGCTTGAAAAATGATGTAAACAATGGATCAATAGTCAAGATAGTTGGTGATTTAATTTTAAGGAGCAGTATGTAGGTTCAGGGGGATTGAGTGGTATAGTATAGTGGCGAGGATTGCAGATTGAAACCAGCTGAAACCAGCACCTCCTAATTTATATTCACTTTTTTTGTCTGATAATGTAAGATCCACACGTTCAGGAGGTTTTGAGATGCAACCAAATTATTTGCAGCGGTCTCTAGCTCTCCAAACAAAACCCACCCAGGGATAATAACAACCGAGACTTTAAAGAGAAATCAACACTTTTCCAACAATGCTCATTGCAGAGGGGCTGTTAACTATGCAGAAAAGAAAATGGTCCTGTCTAGAGCAAGTGTCTGGTTTGTCAGCTCTGGGCTACTGTAGAAACATGGTGGTGCAAGAATTTGATCTCCATGAACGAGGACCTGCTCCAAATGTAAATATAATTGTTTATATATATTACATTATACACTAAAGAAAACATATTGATACATTATTTCCCATTCCTGCCGATATATCCCCCTAAATCCTGCACACTGAACCTTTAACTGACTAATGGTTTCAGCTTGAAAGATGTTATTCACTCAGTAAATCTCATAGTCCTCTCAGATTGGCACAGTGCTCATGCTATAACCACATCTGAGATTGATCTGAATGGGTTAACACTCATCATCAGATGAAGCGCTACGACCTGCATCACATGCCCATTCTCCTATAGGAAAGCAGAATCACAGTTTAGTTTCAAGAAACGCTGTATTTGACTTCCAATGCATATTAAGTTGCCAGATAATAATTTGAAGGAATTCTTCTTTATACACTGATGTTGGAAGAAAACCTCACTGCTGCTGTCGGCGATGCTCCATCTGGGATGAATACACTGAAAGCATTTATAACAAGATTTATGGCAACTAAGAGTTTCCATCCGTGGTTCTCTTTTTCTTCTCAGCTGGAACTGGGTTTCATTATGCTTTCTCTAGTGTCTTCACGGGCAGATAACCCAAGTTACACATATTGTTGTATATGACAAAGCTGATAACTTTGTCTCTTAGGGGGATGCCATGCGGAGGTTTGGTTTCTTCTTCGCTATGCAGAGTCTACAAATAGATCTGCAACAACATCTGTGAAGGTGAGAGATTATATCTGTGCACCCCTGCCATCTGGGGAGCCTAGAGAACCAGCAAGCTCTAAGTACATCACTGAGGAAACTGTTGGGGAAATAAAGCTGCTATTTCCTGCCATAAGATAAAATAACTTGCTATAGCTTGGTAACTGTCACCTCCCCTGACTAACCTGCTCCCCAGGATCTCCACAGATGTGTCTATCAGTACGAGTCGCCTCTACAGGGAAGCTGAGGAAGTCATAAAGTTTCATCTGCAAGTCATATTTTTGGTATGTTGCAAAAATCCCTTTGTGGTTCCCTGGGAATAAGTCCTATGGGATGAAATTCACATAAACTCTGCAGAGTAGGCCAGAGGTTTTAGGATTTGACAAGCACACGCTCCAATCTCTATTTCCCATTCTACTGCGCTCAGACAAGCTGAACTGACATGGGTCCAAAGTGCTGAATGTTTGCTGACATGGGTGCTATCACTACAATGAAGTGGCAGCAGGACTGCGGAGGTGTGTGTGAGTGTTGCAGCACTTACGTAGAACAGCAATGAAGCTCTGGTTATCAAAGAGGACCCACAGGCCAAAGCCCATGATCAACGCTCCAAAGATCTGTGGAGGGGAGGCAGAAAAAAATCAGCCACTAAATATCATGTGAGAGTAAAACACAAAATCTGTACTGCTATGTCTTAAAACAGAGGGCCTTATTTATGTGTCCCCAGTCTGCCACATCTGGAATTAATCAGATTCACTTTGTCTGCATGTCTCTTTGTCTCACAGCAATGTGCAGGGACAAAGAGGATGTGGAGACGGTGAGAAGGCCCACTCTGCTGGATTTTCTCACAATTAAAAGCAAGCCACAAATCTACAAGTCATACTCAGTCATCCACATCCTCTTCAGAACAACAAACTGAACAGTGATAAGCGAGGATAAAGGAGTCAAGACAATCAGAAATGGCAAGAAAAAAAGAAGAAAGAAATTAAGAAGGAAGCTGGTTACTTAGAATTCAATGACTTATGAAAAAGAGGTGCGATTAAATACATTTGTACTTCTTCTCAATCTTTTTCAAATAGGTAAACTAGAAGCGGGCGATATATCAAATATACTCTAGGTATCGCGGCTTGTTCCACTGTGATATATAAAATGACTCTACTGCAAACACTGAGTATACATTCTGACGTGGTTTTTACAGGCCACAGGCGTTTGGGCTCTCATGCTGTCTTCTAAGGCTCTCCACCTCTCATAGACACACACACAGAGCAGGGCTATTGCAGGGCTACACACTGTGACTATTTTGTCACATTTTGCTACTATGGAGGACCACTGCGATTTGCAAATACTATGGAGAGCTGTTACTTTGTTTCCAGCTCACAAAGAGTAATTCATCAAGTTAAACAGCCCTGCAATAAGAGTCTAACTTAATGGTGGTAGTGTGAGCAGGTGAGGCTTGTGTTTATATTTGCAGCTCCGATCATGACTATTTAGTCATATTTTGCGACCACGGAGCACCAGTGCAATTTGCTGATATTTGTAATACATGAACTGGAAAGCCGTTTGTTTGTTGCTCACTCACACTGAAAGAATCTTCACAGTTAAAGGTGCTGTGGTATCTGTTTAACTGTCTGCTAACACTAACGTCCCACTGTTGATCGGAGGCTTCAAGTCCACACTTCTGGCTTGAGACGAGCTAGATCCTGCTTTGATTTATTTAATTGAACAATACTTTTCAAATTTCATTATGAAAATACTTTATTTGACCTCTTTATAACTGTATTTTATTAAATGTTTTTATAACAATAGTGCATTCAGTTTTATTAATGACAGTAGCTACTTTATTGTAACTGCAGTTCATTCAATAATTTTGTATTTTAGTAGTTAACATTAGTTTAAAGGACATTTAAAAATATTAAGATTTATATATTGTATCGTGATATAGCCTTTATATATCACAATATTATTTATAGGCCATATTGCCCAGCCCTAATGTAAACCAAGTCATCATGTGTTTGACCTTTTCTTTTGCTCTATGTTTTTCATTGTCTGTAAATATTACTTTCTTTGTATGTCTGCTTGTTTGTATAATCATTTCTCTATTTTCTTTTTTACATGTTTGAAATAAATCAACATCAAATCAAACTGAATCAAATTATCACCTCTAGACTGGAACATTTTATGAGTGGCGTCTGAAAGCCTCAGATAATTATCAGTTTCACTTTGTGTAATGCGGAAATGAAGTTGGGAACTTCTATGTAATTAAGAGGGCCCTTGTTTAGAAGTTGCGGGGGCACTGTAGTGGGGGCAAAATCCATAGATGAGAGACTCTGTTGACTCACCCTACCACTCTGCCCCAGCCCCACAACACTCATTAGAGCCCTGGTTCAGTGCTGTTCATTTAGAGGGATTGTTGAGCTCCCGGCAGTCATCATTAGCCCACCACTTCCTGGCTTCCCCTAACCTCCACAAGTCTAATCTGTCCACATGGACAAACACTGACACAAACACACACGCTTCCTATTAGGCACCAGTTGAGTGTTCACATCAAAAGGTCTGTATCAGGTTTACAGCCGCAGTCTCATTGGAAAGGTCTGGACATCCTCGTAGAGTTCGTTTTAGGAGTCTGGGGTTTTATCAACCCCTGGACTTTATGTTGTAGCCGATGTGAGAGAGGAAGAAACAAACACAAACCATCTGCTGTTGTTTAAACCTGGTTGTGCTGAGGTACTCTTTAAAGTCTCTTGCTCCAGGCAAAGTTGCAGCAACATTTCCCTGTGTATCTCCAATAATCTCTGGTGCTATTTGAATAAGTTTGCCTAATCAAATAAAAACTAAAACAGTAAAAGCCATTAAGAGGCTCCCGATGCGTCACAAGTGTCTGATTCGGCTGAAGCAGCATAGCATACCAATCACTCGATCGTAAGGTAAATAAAGCCGCTGACACAGTGGAAGTCACATGACATGATTCTGACAATGCAGGCAACGCATTTGCAACTATTGCAGCACTGCAGTGATGAAGAAATGTGTTCACTTACAAAGAAGAGGAGGTTGAAGAGGAATAGAAAGTACTTGGTGACTGTGATGCATCCTTTCCCCATAGCTGCGCTTCTGGAAGACAGAAATAAACAGAATGTATTGGTTAAATTAAACATCAGAGGGTAATATAGAGGCCTGGTGTGGGTGTGTGGGATAAAAAGAGAAGACAGACACAAGATGGAGAAATTATACAATAACAAAACAAAGACAGCTAGCCTTGAGATAGCCCTGCATGCCATAAAACAAGGACAGGAAATTCTGCATAGTTGGGTTCCTGATTAAACACAGCTTTAATCTTCAAAGCAACATCCAGCCTAATTCATTTTCAACAGCCACGATTATCCAGTTTTAAAAAGCCAAACCTGCTAACGTTTTATAAGACAAAAATTGGCCTCAAATATTGGGTTTTATGACAGTATGGTATGCTTTTGAAAGCAAATTTGTTAACAAATATAGTTTAATTCCTGACAAACAAGGGGAACCACCCTGGTGAGACAGATTGGAGGGAAGACCACCACAAAGTGGGGAGTGGTGAAGTCATGATGAGTGTGTGGAGACCATGACAGCATGTGGTCAGACATGCTATTGTCATCACAAGCAAAAGAGAACCAGGCTGATCTGCAACTGTGTTTACTAGCAGTAACAAGCTTGGTTAGAAACACAGTATTTTACAGTCAATTTCATTGACTATTTCGAGACATGTGTACAACAAGAGTAGCCTATAAAACATATCCAGCCACATTCAACAGGTCTGAGTGATGTCATAACACTGTATAATCGATACTGTTGTGAATCAGACCATCAAAGCAAGCTCAGAACTGTAGCTGTCTGACTTTTCAGGTTTGGGCATGTTACACCGACATCTGCATTGTTTTACAATCAGTTTACCTCCCACTCATCTGTATTTGAGTCTCCCATGTACACAGATGTACACATGACTGCACAAGCCTACACATATGACTGCATTCAGTGACTTTTCTGTGAGTAATATTTTCCTTTCTGGAAACACCTGTGGGCCAGGCCAGCACCAGACATACAGCACAGTAGGGACACTCTATGAAACTCTGGCAACATGGTTCAGCCTGGACTCCACAAGTCAAAAGAAAATATTTACCACAACCAGACCTACTCCCTCACTGGGAGCACTGAAAATATAACCAGCCATTGTGGTTGTTGGTTATTTGAGGAGTCTGAAAATATCCTATAGAGACTACTCCCCGTGTATCAGATGACAAGCTGTTCTCTACTCTCTGTCTTTTACATCAAAACTGTAGGTTCTTCCCAATGCCTGGGCCTATAAAAGAGTCTATTTAATTCTATTTTAACACAGTGTAAACTACTTTTGGAAGCAAAATTTATGACATGGTGCTTTTTGTGTATTGTATTTAAATGATACAGTCACTTACAATCCTTTAAAAAGGATTCATATTTTGTTTGTCTTTGATTTATCTAATTTCTTTCATAACAGGGAAATCTTGGGGAAAGTGGTGGCTGGTTAAGTAAAAATTGCAATGTTTTATGATGTAAAATATCCCTCTCTGCAAATATGTAAATGTTGTTACCAGTTCAGTTAAATCATTTTGAGTTACCTTGGAGCATTTACTCTGCAGACATCTTTCAGTCACATTTGACTGCTAGACTTTTATCTTCCCCTTTAGTTGGTTAGTAGTGTGTCTGTATATACATGAAAAGGGAAGCATCACAACAGGAAATGAGTTACAGCCTAATTTAAACACGAAACAGTATTTAACACCTCTCTAAACTGTATATATATATATATACTGTTTACTTCCTCAATTAATTTCAAAAAAGTAATGCACTAATTTGCCTACATACTGTTTACAGTGACACTATATTAATGTAAGTCATACAATGCTGCATCTAATTTAATCAAATGAGATTCATGGCTCAATAGAATGAGAAAAACACTAAAAGTTAGGATTCGCAAAGTAACATAAATTGGGCTACTTATAGCCCTAGTTATTTAACCAAATCCAAACATGGGCAAATACTGTATCACTGTAAAAATAAAATATATTCATGTGGTGCTGAAAATTTTGGCACACGACTAGCTGAGATGATGTCACATTACACAGAGGCATGTTGGATGAGAATAAATGTTTGGTTGATGTTAAGGCACTTTTTACTAATTCAAGCATTGCAAACAATTTTTTTTATCACATGTAATTTGTAACATGACATTAGGTGTAACACATAAGTTGTAGATGTTCGCGTAGACTTAGATTAGTTAGGAAAGTTACTTATTAGCATTAATCCTGGTAACAAAGCAATATTTTAGTGGTTTTCGGGAATGTACTGGTGCAGCAACAAATCTGTTACTTGGATAGCAACATGAATCTTCACTTGGACATTTAACGCTCTGAGCAATAAAATACAACACATCTTCTCTGAAGCGTCCATGTTTTTTCCACATGACAACTTAAAAGCTCATTAACATGTTGAAGTCGGAAGAATGATGAGAAGCATGTGAACGCAGCATATTGTTCCGATTCAACGTGGTTGGCTGTTAGGCACAGTCTGTAGAGCAGGCCTGTAAAGACAGCTGAGGTCAATATTACTAACCACTGATACTAGGCTATTATATTTATTTGATAACCTAAATACCAACACAATCCATGTTTACAAAACTGAACACAGTACAAAGCCCAAACCCCACAGCAGATACCCCTGCAAAGTAGATAATCCGTAAAGGAGATTGCTGGTCTTTGTGTCTAGATGGTGAGCAGTACAGTGCGGATTAAAACAGGCTTAGTTATGACAACCATTGTTTTGTTGATGGAGCCCTGGCTATCTGATCACAATTCCAGACAACGCCTCAGTGCTTCTTATTATATTTTTTCAAACAACAAATTTACTAGGTTAAAATGAGCAGCCGAACTCATTCTGTAGCAGCCCACTGAACATATTGAGGTTAGCAGCGAAGCCAAACCAAACCATAAATACACTCTTTTGCAGAACTTTTCAGGCAAGCTCACACATTGAGCAGATACTGTAAACTGTGGGGCCATTTTATTGGTTTATTTTTGCTCAACCTACCTAGACAAACCCAATCACACGGGACTCTCTGAAAGTGAATGACAAATCTGTTCCAAGGCGAAAATAAGGCCTGGAAAGTGCAATGGAAATTTAAAGCAGAACCAAATGGCAAATCCAAGACACAGTAGCCTTGTATAACAGTTAGTATTCACAATGCTGCTGAAATCAAAAGACAATGTAGTTTGACAGCAGAGGAAGAGGACAGTAAAGCTCAGGCTTACGACACAAAAACCACATGAAAAAAAGAAAACGACTCTCCAAGAAAGCTGCAAATGAGTCACCTGAGCTTTTTTTAAACTCTGTGACCTCATACAGCGTTTTTTTCCTTTCATAGCCTCCATCTCCATTTATGCGGTTTGGCATAAGGTGTGATCACCATAAAAAAGTGTTTGGGGTGCACTAAATTGAAATTAGAGTTTATAATACAAAAACTAGTGCACAAGCATGCGGTGCAGATGATTATGAAGGCAGCATTAGCGGCAGATGGCATCGACTGTGTTTGTAATGGACCCAGCGTGGATCAACAACAGCCCTGTTGTACACAAAAACTGAGGCGATGTGCCAACCTCCATTTCCACCACTTTCTATTATATTCATATATGACCCATTTAAACATCTGTGAGGCCAATGTGCTCGCACGAATTTGCCTGTGAGTAAAGCCCTTAATACCATGGCAGAATCCTGCTTTAACATCTGCAACAATGTTGTTTGTCCCTCTGTAAAAAGGGACTTTTTTGATTAAGATGAAACAGCACATTTCCAGACACAGTTGTTGGTGCAAGTTATTTTAATGCCGTTCACGAGGGTGAGAACTAGGCTTGCAAATAATGATCATTTCCAATATTGTTCATCTGTGTTCATCATGCAAAATCTGTGGTCTAGACTATGTTCATCACTTGAGTTGCTTCATCAGTTGATGAGTGTCAATAATTCATGTGGGTTGGAGGGGATTTCTCATTAAGTATCAATGGGACTCTTATGACATAATGGGGTGAAATCCCACCATGGGTTCAATGCCAGGTAACTTTCCACCTTAAGTGGAAATGATGAAGTATCATTGGCAACAAGACTAAACAGAGCAAAACTGGTTTTGACCTACTACAAGATATACTGATACGGATCAGCTTTTTAATGATTTTGTCAAAATCAAAAATAATGACACCTATTACAAATGACTTAATATTGCTTTCTTAGTCTGATCAGCTAAAACCAAGAACCTAAGAATTTATTTTTGGGATCTTTTAAAAAAAAAAAAAAAAAAAAAAACAAAGAGGAAAAAGCAGGGATGCCCAATATTGGATTTTTTGCTGATATCCAATATGCTAAAATATAACAACTCATTTGTCCGATAAGCAATACTAATGTCAATATATCCTCTTATTTTCCTAATTTAAGTGATCATCAAATCCCTTCTGTAGTGGAATCTTAACATCATATTATGCATATATGCATAATTATCGTGATGGCCTACCAGCAGATGGAGACATAAAATAAATTTCTATGAATGTTATATTCATTCAGTGCACAAAACAAGACAAATACATCAACTTAGGGCTGATGTTTTGTTTATGTTCACTTTGTCAGACTACATATATATATATATATATATATATATATATATATATATATATATATATATATATATATATATATATATATTTGTGTGTATGTTTGTACAATAACAGGTTAAATCTTTTGGCTGAATTTTAAGTCACAAAAATCAACAATTCAATTTGTGCTCCCTCAGTCACTACAATGGAACCAGAAATATGAGGCTGAGGCAGCCTGAGGCTGCGGTGTCCTACACAGCATCAAACAACTCACCTCTGCACAAATGTGGCTTTTTAAGACACATCATGTGGGGCACATGAGCTGTTAAAGACTTTGTAATCCAGTGCTAGAGCAGTCTGTAAACTTGACACACAGCCACCAAATACATGGCTAACTGAATGGTTGTGGTGGCCAAAACCCTGAAGTAACTTCTGCCCCAGAATAATGGATTATTCTATTTATGATTTCTGCAGTAAACAAAATAAAACTTAAGTACAGACAAGAAACTTTTGAGCAGACATAAATTTGCTTGCTTCATTACAATAGGGCTTCCTGCTCAGATATGAGTTTCTGCTTGTACACCACACTGTTACTAAAAAGCTTGCACCTAGTGCAGGAAGGCTGCAAGAAGACTGCAAGAGCACTGAGGCAGCTGGATGTTGCCTCGTATGTGGTGGGTAGACATTTTACTCTTTGCTTCTCTTCAGTTTTGCCAGAGGAATCCCTCTTTATAGCTCACAACCTTTTTACTATCAAGCCTTGGTAAACACACAAATCCTAACAAACATAAGTTTATGTCCCACAGATCTCTCTTTGACAGCTTTATTATAAAACAATGGTGCAGACAACTAACAAAGAAGACAACAATGGAGCTGTATCAAAACTCGTCCATAATAGGGAATTCTTGTTATAACTGCTTTGGCACACAATCTTTTGATAATAAACTTAATCAAAGTTTATGGCTCCATCACTTTGAGTGAAAAGTCTCTGAGGACGCTGAAATACACTTCAGAGTTAGGACACCTGACTCTAAACTGAGGACAGAGACAGAAATCCCTACTGATTTTTCACTATTTCACATTTCAAGCAAAGCGTATCCTGAAAATCATTCATTTTTTGGGACCAAACATAGATATAACTCAATGAAACTCATTATATCAATGCCACAGAACATATTACAGCTGTTAGACCGACGGTAACAAATTTTCAATAAGCTGAGACCTCGCAATGGCAGGCACGTTGCTACTTTACATCACGTTTTCTAACTTATTCCTTCTTTCACTGACCCTGGACGATAATTTTACACTAAAATTGACAAAGTAAAACAATTTTACAGTTAAACTGAGCCCTTTCGTTGAATCATTTCAGCGATTTAAACACTTTAACGTAGCTATCAAAACCATATCAGTTTGGTCGTAAATGACGTTAGCTCACTTAAAACTGCCAACCGACGAGCTTCGGCTATGCTAACTTAACTGCAGTAACATGTTTGTTAATTTTCGGTAAGTTTAGCAGACATTTTTTCATTAACGGCTTTTTTATGAGGTAAACAAAGTTTTCTACAGGCAAAGAGTAAGGCGGCTAACTGACAACAACGACTCTAGCTTAAGTTACTCTTTATCTACTCGCAAATGCAGACAAGATAAAGGATAAACTTACTTTGACCTTTTGTCCAAGAGTGGAAACAGCTGAGTGAGGGGTCGACCGTCCTCTGTGTTGCTTGCTAAATGACTTAACTGTCTGTTGAGGAACAAGCCGTGTGTGTGTCTGTCTCTGTCCGTCTGTGAGTGTGTGAGTGTCTGGGAAAGAGTTCACACCCCTACCGCGCGAGAGACGTGGTTACTTCATTAACCCTCTCCTGCCCGGCAAAGCCAGCCGGGCAGGAGAGGGTTAATGAAGAGGCCACACAAGTGCATTTTCTTAGGATAAATGACAACTGAATTTGCAGACTTTCATAAAATAATTATTTTCTAAGTTGTGGGAAGCAACTAAGTACATTTACTCACAGTTTTGTGTAGTCTGCTACTTTAACAGGGAAGGCTGGGTTGGTTGGCACAGATACATTCTGGTCTTTTGAAGGTCACAGTAGCAAAATGTCATATCAAAATGTTTGCTTTCCTGACCTGCACTCATCTACTGTTTTAAGACGTCTAAAAGTTTTACGGTATCAAAAAAAAATGTGTAACTTCTAGATAATGACCAAAATGTGAGTGGGGCTGGTTAGCACATGTGCCAAATAATTGTGAAATTAAGAGTTTTAATTGAAGCCTCACTGTATTTTTGAGATATTAAAACTGTTTGCTAAAGTTTAAAGACGATGTTTATATTTTTTAATATTGATTTGAACTATCAATGGCAAAAGCAGTTAGACATACCGACTGATGAATTGCTTGAAAATGTTTGTTGGTTTTAAAATTGCACAGATATTCACTTAACTTTTCATATCTTCCTCCAAGTTCTTGTTTGAATTAAATGCTTATATTGTTTCTACTGGTTGCTTCATATTTTTTTGTAACCTCAGCACTTTGACCTTGTGCGAACCAACCCCCTTTATTCACAAATCACTTACTTTTGGAAAGCATTTGTGCAACGCTACATTAAAACATATTTATTTATAGCTGAAACCTTAACCTTTCATTCACTGCTGGCTAGAATATTCTACATAAATTATGCAATACATCCGGGAGTAAAAAGTGTGCCAACCAACCCTGGACTCCCCTATTATTATTATTTTTTTAAATTAATTAATACATTTATTTTTTACGAGTTACTTTGCATGGTAAATTTAATACCAAATATAATCAACAAATTAATTAGTCTATACTTTATTGATCCTCGGAGGGAAATTCACAAGCTACCAGGTAGGTAAATTAAATTATATAAACTTTAAAGGAGTTAAAATTAGCACCACCCTAACCAGCTACACAATACACACAATGTGTACACAATAATTAACAAATTATTATTATCCAATAACGTAATATATTGTACATTTGTATGAAAAGGGTAATTCTACAGGATGATTACTTTTCATTGCTTGTCAGTTTTTACCATAACATGATACAAATTATATCAGAAGATGATAAACCAGTTCTATTTACATGTATGTTGATCATAAGCAAAGCAAAAATGTCCTAGACTGCCTTTTAAATGATCCATTGTAAGCCATTTTAGATGACTGTTTACCAAAATGCCTTAAGAAATAAACCAGGACTCAATATATTAAGCGGAAAGTATGGGGAGAATGCATACACAGGGGCACATGGAAGCTTTTTGCCCATAAACAACCCTAACCACACACACATTTCCTGTGCCACACAAGCCCTCTTTTCACCCTCTGCGAGAGCACTGGGGATGGGAAAGGTTATGCAGGAATATGTAGCAGGAGACACCAGGTAGATTCATTTAAACTCACAGAGAGGATCTTTATGCAGACGTGAGGATGGTCATGTTATGACATGTTTAAAACCTCCCAAACAGAAAACATTAAACAAAAGGGTGAGCTTACACAACGGCTCTTCACTTTTCTTTGTTGAAACCTGTCAGAACAAAGTTGTTGGCTCCGTTTTGTGGTTCGACGTGTTTTGCTGAATTAAATAGGAAATTCTGCTGAAGGCTCTTCAGTGTAGTGGGAAGGTATCTTGTTTGAGGCCACTCTAGGCCGCTGGCTATCAAGTTAATGATATGGTTTATCTGTGCCTATAAATGAAAGTCCCACCCTTGCTGCTTTGAATCAGTAATAAAATATGTTTAAGGCACTCAATGCTCAGGCTCATTTCATAGAGAGAACATGAGTGGAGTTACACTGAAAGTTTTGACTGAGTGGAACACTTTCCTGAAGACTCATGAATGTGTATAGTAGAGGTCAATAAAATATCAGCCTGGCCAATTATTGGGGCCTATATTTGGCATTTTGCAGATTATCGGTATCACTATTTAAATGATACAGATAATCTGTAATTAATTTAATGATTGCCAACAGAATTAATTATTAAAATGTGCAAAGAAAGTGTCAGTATGGGAGGAACCTTAACTTTGTAAAATCTCAGGGAGCTTTTTTTATTTAGTCATTCTTTAATAAAAATTTTTGATTGGTTTTATAAAAAAAGTTGCTGGGAACTTGCTGCATATGATATAAAAACAGGAAGGAACCTAGGCACTTGGAAAAAAGTAAACTGACTGATTACTGATTGCTGTATGTGATGTTGAATGTTTCATGTTTTAACTTTTACCAAAGGCATTTAAACAAAGTTTGTGCTGGAGTTTGTTATATTTCAAATTCTAAATATTGACAAAAATATTTTAATTTTTATTGTAAATAAATGCATATTGGTTCCAAATATTGGTGATCGGTCTCATTAACTACTAACAATCAGTATCATTACTGGCCTTGAAAAACCAATAGAGGTCGACCTCTGGTGTGTAGATATTTCTGGTATTTCAGTATGTTTGAAGTGGTTACCTTTAAAATAAAATGAATACATTATCATTCCAACAGACAGTTGAGGTTCAATGTAGCTGCTCAGAAAGTGATACAGTTTACGTCAGAAATCACCACATCCTTACGGTGAATGTGTTTACACGTACACTAATATTCCATATATGACAATATTCTGATTTATATATGGGGCATGCAAACATACTTCTGTTTGGATATTTTGCATAGGCCTTTTCCAAATACAGCACTATCTGTAATATGCCCATATTATTTGGGATTTAGGAAGAGTCTTTAGACATGTATAGCTTGTATGGATCTCAACTGGGCTTTTTACTGCAGATTGCGACAGACGGCCTCTTGCCTGTTTACAGTCAGCTCTTTGTATGCCACAAAGAAATGCCAACGTTTGGTCAGAAGGAGAAAACACACATACTTTTAAACATTTTGAAACACTTGGGTATCAACAGATCTTATTTTCACATTTAGCAAGACAAAATTATCTATGGCACATTTCAAACCCAAAGGCAACCCAAAGTGCGTTATAGATTTGTCAGGTCAAGTCAAAGTCGCCACACAGGGCTGTACAGATAATAGTTTCATTTCAATTTCAATTCCAATGTTATCTATAAAGTCCAATATTACAAATCATTTGTCTCAGAGGGCTTTCCAGCATACAACATCCCTCTGTCCTTGGACCCTCATAGCAGATAAGGAAAAATCCTCCAAAAAGCCTTTAATGGGGGAAAAAAAAGCAAAATGATAAGCAGCTCCAACCGTTCCACTTTTCCATATTTTAATGATGAATGACATGTTAGGCTGCATTTATTGAAGTATGCACAGCTTTAATCAAATTTGAAGTTGTAGCCCGCTGTATGTAGCATTTAAGCTAAAACGGTTTATCAATTTATTAGTTGATCAAGAGAGGACTGTTTGGTATTTATTTTAATGATCAGTGAATAATTTTGGTCAATTTTCAAGAAAAAATGTCAAAGAATACCAGCTCCCAGCTTCTCAAATGTGAGGACTTGTTTCTTTCTTTTATAATATAGCGACATTAAACTCAATATCTTTGAGTTTTAGACTGCTGTTCGGAAAAAAGAAGCGAATTTACGAAACATTGAACTTCAGGGATTTCATAATAGATAATGAAAATAATAGCTTGTCATAACAATACATATTTCCATCACAATGGATGAGGAATAAAGATGATTATATCACTTCTGAAGTCTTCAAAATAAACAGTAGTGTCCTTTATTTCAAACTAAATAGTGGAAATCCACAACAATTCATTTTTGAGGTACAATATAGCACATATATACATAAAAACACAATGCTACAACTTGAAACTGTTCGACCTGGTATGCTATTCACAACAGTACAATATATGTTAGATCTACATCCGAGGGAATGAATAGCTCAATTTAC
This sequence comes from Plectropomus leopardus, assembly GCF_008729295.1. Lineage (NCBI taxonomy): Eukaryota > Metazoa > Chordata > Actinopteri > Perciformes > Serranidae > Plectropomus > Plectropomus leopardus. Next base: position 7,880,069 of record NC_056473.1, on the reverse strand, counting down.
CATTCCTCTAAAATGTCAAGGACATATCTTACTAATGTCATTTTTGGACTAATTTACGTCAGAGAACCAGGAGGATGAAAGAGCTGTTTCTTTGCCTGCCTTCTTCTGCCCGTCCCCCCGAATCTCTCCTAAAATAACCTGCTGCACAGGCCTTTGAACAAGTCACAGGGCTGATGATTTGAGGCCTGAAGTATCGACGGAAATGGAGCGACGTTTTTCTTGAACTCCATAATTACCACGCTAGTCAGGACGGAGCAGTAGGTTGGGGCACACAATGTCACTCGGGAGAGCTGCATCTAATTAAACACTGGAAAAAAGGATAATTACAACTTTTCAGGAGTACGGTAGACCTCACCCATGTTTCATGTTTTCTCTATCTGAACTGAAAACTCACCCAAGTAACAAGCACATCTGCCTTCAGTGCTGGACTCTCAACTGCAAACCCACAATCACTCCGACCTCAGGACCACTCCCTTCAAGGGCAGGACTGAACGTGGTCATTTGTAACAATATGGATGGACCACCTTTGGAAGAGACCTGCAGTTTCTTGTTCGACTCAAAATAAACATACAAAAATGAGTCAGCTATTTTTAAAGTATCTTTTCTTGACTGGCTTTTTTGAGTTGCAGAGATCATCTGATGATAATATTATTGGCAGAGCTCTAAAACAGAGTTAGGATGTCGCGTACCTGAGGGCGTGCAAAGTACTGGGAGGTAGAAAAAGTATTTGATTGGGTGAACTATTATGTGTTGTATCTGTTTTAAAGCACATATAGTTTAACTGCCTTGTAAGTCAAAATTCCTTTTTAAGGCTTTTTTTCTTTGCTATATTCGACTAATGCATCAATTCACCGCCATTAAAATCTTTATCAACTTTGCGTTCTAGTTGGTGGCAGCTTGCTACACACTTCTATTTCTTTTGGTGGATTATATTGCATGCATGACGTCAAAAACACAATTAAATAGGTACAAAATAAGACACACCGAGAGAAAGATCAATCTTTGAAAGTCATTTAACTAATACTGAACAAGTTCCCTGTTCGGTTCACAAGAACACCACGTAATAGTAAATACTTTTATTTACATATGTACAAGAAGACGGATGCAGTGTTAATGACTGTTAAGTGAATTTTAAGGCTAAGGTAAGGTGTATGTAAAAACTGTGCTACATCACTAAAGAGGAACCAGCTCAGGCTTGTTGGCTTTGCACACCGACATGCTCGGCTTGTGACGCCAGCTTTACTATAAGATCACTCCAGCTAAAGTCCTGCCCACCAGCGCACATACACACAACAAGGAGACGCTGCTGCTCTTCTATGAGGCAGTTCTCATTTCTTGACATTACATGTATTCATCTCAGTAGTTCCGTACAAAATTATTCCTATTCACTTTGGTAGAACTTCTTGACTGACACCTCGAGGAATAAAAAAAAAATCACTTTGTCCCTGAAAAATGTTTAGATTCAGCATTTCTTTTTGGGTATCTGGACATGGTGGATGGGCATGACTGAGAGTAAAAACTGACCTTTGGGAGTTTCCCCAGTGTGCTGACCAAGAAAGCCATCAGCAGTATAAGAAAAGGTTCACTGTCAATCATCCAGCATTTAGCTTATCTGACTATACCTGAATCTTGCACTAAGAACAGTTTCTCCATTTGGTGTGTTCAGTGGAGCGCTGTCAGAGAAGAATGCAAAAGCACAGATATTGAGGCTTCACTTTAGCGTACATACAGTGTGAGTCAACATTGACAGCATCAAACAGGAAACAACTCTTGGTCCTTTGGTGGGATTAAAAAGCAGTGTCAAGATGCAACTTTAGATAACACTAAATACTGAATATAGAAACCATGTGGCTGTACATTAACACAGTCATATGTACTGTACAAATTAAATCTATGTGACACAAGGAACACAATGCACTACAAACGGCTAGCTCCTCTTATAACCGTACTCAGAACTGCACAAAGGAGGAATGTGTGTCAAGAGGGGCTTGACCTCACAGTCCGGCATAAGAGCAATTCACCTTCACTATGAGGTTTCTCGTTCTTGTTGTAGAGTCTGGAATGTGAGACTGTGCTCATCTGTTGAATACTGGGGGTTACAATAGGCTAGGTCCCATGGACAGGGGCAGGGGGCATCCACTGGCAAAAGTAATGCTCCATGCCCCAATCAAATCATATTCCAAACCTTCTGACCCCTTGTTTGTGATCTGTGCTCTGCTGTCCCCTCCCTGGAAATATCACACGGTCAGCTCAGATCTTCTTCGGCTTACGGCCCAGGTGGTAGTAGTAAGCCATGGTGACCACCAGGAAGAGCACGCGACTGAGGAGCAGAAGCATGGCAGCATTGGGCAGGATGCCGATCTCCATTAAGGTGATGGATGTCACTGAAATCAAAGAGCAACATTTAGTATTGAAATATGATTTGTATTGTAAACACAAGGCACATTATCCACATATTTTTAAACATGATTAACCTCTGGAAAGTGGATCCAACAGGAGGAGAAGTTCACATTTTTTTCCAAATCTGTCTTAAAACAATACTCACATATCAGTCGTGTAGACTGGAAATGTTATCTGTCACTGAAATCGTGTATTTTTTTTATTTTATTTTTTTACTTTTACCCTAGTCTATTTCACATATACAAACAATAAATTGTGAACACAATAAAATCCCCATAAAATAGTGTCATATTTAAGTGTTGTGTGTGACTTGTCCTGGCTTCAAATGAATAAAGGAAAGTCTGCTAGCCACTAGGCTAATATATGAAGTATGAAATGTCATATGCTAATGCTAATAATGTGAGCATGTTGTATTTGTGGGGAGCTGAATTCTGCACTTGTGTTTAAGGCATGTTTTATGTGTGTTTTCAGTCAATGAAACTTTAAAGCCCTCACAGAAACACAACACAGTGATTATAGAAAGCACACCTCCAATTACATTACACCTTGTTAGCATTTTGGAGGTGTAATTGCAGAGCGACACAAGTGTAAATGCTTACAGCAGTATAGACATTTGCATAGGTTACAGCAAAGGCATAGACATAATTCAGCCTTTAGACAGCTCAAGCAGGTGTAATTCAAAGTTAGTCTTGATATAAAATTTACTTTTTGTGTTTTCCTGAACGTGCAGAGCTAGGGCAGAGGGTCAGTATTACAAAGAGGGTTTTTGTGCAATATCACTGTAACTTTGGAATAAACCAGCTTGACTAAAAGCCTTACATTAGTTTCAGCTGACCTTAAGATTTTTTTTCCCCCACAGAAACAGGACTGTGGAATTTGTCCCCCATCACTTCTACTGAATTGCTTTAGGAGTGGGTGTCCAGTATTGGGTCCAGTATGGACACAAGGAAAATTTTTGGGGACTTAAAACTGTGTTAATCTACATATGAGCATGTGAGTATTTTAAATACAGACTAACATGTAAACTTGCCCTTAAAAGTAATGCAAGGCTGTGACTCCTCACTTTGAACACAAGAGGGCAGTGTCAACATATACATTACAATAGTCAAAGGTCAAACGAATTCTGTCTAGGTTTGTCTCAACACTGCCACTCTCAAAGTGAGAAAGTGATTCAAAGAGAAACCCAAAAACCCAATAGGAGACAAATACAAGTGCGAAATAATGTCTTGGAGAAGTGTATCACCTAGAAACTGGACAGCAAAGTAGCAGGCTTCACTGAGCAGAGTCCACTGGATGACGATCTTCTCTGCTGTGTAGAGACCATTCCACATGATGAGCGACAGACCTGGAAAATGATGTGATAAGAGGGAATATACAAGTTCAGAGGCAATTGGGAATGAAAACAGCAAAAAAGAGGCAGGTTAGAAATATGGACTCCAACTCGTCCAAGAGCGAGTCCACTAACTAAACTTCTATGAGAACGCTTTACTTTTCAGCTGCGCTCGAACTGTAATCTGCGATGCAATGTGCACATGATGATAATTGGCCTATTGATTCCGTTGAATGCTGTGACTCATTGATTCTGATAAAAGCCTGTGCTCAATCATTTCATTCCCTGCCATTCTTCCAGTTTATTTTCCTATATTTCACTCCCAACCACCCACCCACCCACATACCCGCACATACACACACAAACAAGTGAAGCGATGGAAGCGAGCACGGGTGGGCAGAAAGGTAGGAGGGCTTGATGGACTGTATCCTCTCCCTGCCAGGTTCCATCTGTGTGGCAGATGAGACCCCATCCTTCGCCCCCTTTACTGCTCCTTGTCTTGTTAGACGTCAACCTGTTTCTTTGCTAATCCCCACAGCCCCGCTGACATTTAGAATACAGAAGCCCCTCTTTTGCTGGCTTTATGAGATTGTAGAGCCGGTCCTTTCATATCGTCCTCCGCAGTGCCATATGTTTAATGTTTTATCTCTCCTCAGGAAATGCAATAATCATCCAGAGGGTTATTTTTGATTTGTTCAGATGTTACACTGATTTATCAAGATGTGAGTACAAGATAAGAGCTCAGTATGCATTTTTTCAAGTGTTCCAACAAATGTCTTGTGAGGAAGGAGGATGTAGTCTGACTCACTGGATGTAGAGTGTGGCTATGAACCTGCCGGCGATTTAGGCCGGTATGCCCCCCCCCCCCCTCCCCTATTTGCATGTAACTATTGTCAAAATCCCCTTTGCTATGGGAAACAACAACAATATCCTAGCTATTAACCTTTCAAACTGAAATGGCATGTTTTGATGAATAGAAAACACCAGTAATGAGTCCTTAAACCCAGATATGAGTTAGCATTTCCCTGGTTTACTTGTCTCAGAGTCAATGGATTTTTTGAATGGATTTTTGGTTAAATACCTGAAAAAGGTCTGTGGTAAACACAAGCTTAAAAAGACTTTCATGTTTTGTTCTACAACATAAAGTATGTCAGTAAATACCCCACTTGCGAACTCCGAAGCTTTTTGTGTCTTAAAAAAGGTGGTTGCTAACAAGTGACTAACTGAGACTACAAAACATCATCTCGTCAAGCCGTGCCAAACAGATTTACAGCCTCGTAGTGATGGCAACACAACCGTACTGTAGTTTGTTTATAGCCAAACGTTAGCTTAAAGCAGCTGTAAACAATTTAAATCAAATGCATTTGTGCAGTATAGTCAGTATAGTAGCACACCAATGTATTGCGATCGTATGCAAAGAAGGTTTATGGCATGTCTGCCTTGATTTTTTTTCCACTTTGTAAAAGCCCAGATGCTGTCTTGGAGGACCCTCTTGTCTGACGCTGATCAGTTTTCTGACACGGGCATTTGGAGTTGATTTGTCATTTTTTTACCCTGTCAGTGGGATACGCCAGCAACGTTGACTTCACCAGTGTACTGATTCATTGCATTTCACATGAGCTCCTGTGATATTGTTTTTATAGTGTATAGAGCCAAATACAGCTAGCAACTTGTCTGTGGTTTTAACAGATCCAATCAGCTCCCTTAGAGCTTGTGTATAGTCAGGCTTTACTCCACTGCACTGATCATCAAATTATGTCTATGTCTTTTTTATCAGTAAATGCTGAATCGCTGTCGACATACCTTTGTTACTGTTTTTTTTTTTTTTTACATTTTAGCAAAGAATTAGCCATGTTTATGACAGTGCTCACCTCTCTTTGTGCATATATTCCAACCAAAACAAGACCAAACTCAATTTTGCAAGTGCACTGTCGCTGCATCCTGGGCTTAGTGCCGCCTGATATAATTGCATTTGGTTTTTAAAAAATACAAACAACCCAGAGTGTTTTCCCCCTACAGCACAATGATAATGTGTGCTTCAGACATTTCTCTAGCTGACACATACAGTGTTGTGGAGATAGGTTTGGCAACAAGAGACTAAGTAGGAGGGAACACATTACACGGATGAAATATGTTGCACTCTTATGTCAGAGCGTCAGCATCAGGACCTTGTATAGACATATATTATGGCCTGATTTAGCTTAAAGTGACATTGAGATGAATACCTGCAAGCCTTTGCTCTCACCCTTTATTCCCATGCTTCCTTTCCCATTGAGGAGCAACCTGTGTGTCACCTGCCTCTCTGTCACAGTCACATTGTGCCTTTCACAAAACCTTTAATCACCTACTGAGTGACTGACTCATCGACATGTTTCAGAAGGCCATTAATATAATCGCAAATGCCATAATTACCTGGCATATTTATGAGCTCTGATTGTCTCCTGTGATGTGTCACAGAAGAGCAACAAAAAAAAACTCAATTTAATGCGTGACTGAGTGAGAGAGCTGCAAAATTTGAATATAGAGTAATACATTGCCTCCAACCAGCACACACACATACAGTAAATACACTGTAGTGCCATCCCTCATTGTGTTCCTGCTGGATTTAGATCTGATATATGGCGCCATAGAAACAGAGATTGGAGCTTTTGCTGTGAGAATTTTGGAGAATTAGTCTCTGTACTGCTGTCAAGTCCTCATAGTGAACTGTAGATACACAGAGCTGAATCAAATTATGTAGCCTAAAGGGACGATTTTGCAGCAAGAACAGAGCTTTTTGTTCGTCATCTGAATGTGCGTGTGTGATCTGTAATGAATGCAACAGAAGGCATTAACAGAGGGGACCACGTGCATTTGAGCAGTGTACATTACTGTGCATGTACATAAATAAATCAATACAAAAATGCTGCTGAATGAACTCCCACATGTTGCAGTACATTCACTGTACTGCAGCTACGTATGAAGAAGCATGAATAAGAGGGAAACAAGACTTACTAAGCAGTGCTCCTCCATAAAGGCGAATGGAGATACTGGTCGTGGAGAGCTCTTCCTCAAAAACGACCTCATATAGCTGGTTGGGAAACAGCAGGGCCTGTGTGGGAAAACAAAAGCACAACACAACTCTGTCATTTCGTCAACACAACAGCACTCTGTCCTCCGAAAATGCAGCAGCAATGACAAGGTCTTCCTGTTAGTGAGTAAGAAACACTGCGTATGCCCTGAACACTGTGGATATTGAGCATTTAGCTTCTACAGTTGACACAAATTGAGCTGATTCTCCAGATGCCCCTCAGTGATAAGCTGGGAAAGAATCTACACTCACTCACTGCTGAGCTTGCAGAGTTTTATTTTTTCTATTATGAAAATGATTTCTTTCTCTACTTAACTGTCTTATATACTAGTAGACTATAGAGAACGTATTGAATGATTCCTAAAACCCAGGAAATGTTTGCATTTCAGCACCACTAGTGCCCTCGTCTCAAAGTCAGTGTTTTTTTTTTTAAATGGGTTTTTGGTTAGCTGCTTGAAATAAGGTCTGTGTTTAACACAACCTTAAGTTACTTCCATGCCATGCCACGCTATGCCATGCACTGTGGTAGGTGAGGCAAACTACCCTACGCAACCATGGGGTAGTTTGTTTACAGCCTAAAGTTACCTTTTTACTTCTGGCAACTGCATTTAGGCTTTTAAAATCCTAAAAATGGTGTTCATTTGTAAAAAATTATCTTGTAGAATAAAATGTTCAAGTATTATGAAAGTTGGTTTGCCACAGAACTTATTTTCTGCAATAATCCAAAATCCAATGTAAAAATCCCAAAGGCTTTTTGACGAGGGAACCAGGGTCAAACTTCTGGGTCCGCCTACAGAAAAACCTCATCCCTAGGGCCCTCTATTAAAATTGAAAAATGAGTGTGAAACATCCTCTTTATATCCTCTTTACTTTGATGATGACTGTAAGCAACACTTACCATCAAGGCCATAACTGTGAAACCCACTGCAGAGATGAGTATCCACACCCTAGGAGGAGAGGCATTACACTAAGTACTGTATACTTCCTGTAAACACTACTGATTGTGCATTTGTTTTCTCAGAGTTTACAAGATGTGCGGTATAGTGGAAGTGACACAGAGATGACTTTCCACAATCTGTTGTATAACTGTGAGCTGGTCTGAGCAGTTGAAATCTCACCTCAGCCCAATGGGCTCTCGTACTGCGAACTTCATCTCATTTCCGAGCATCTGACTGATCTGTTAACAAACAAGGCAAGACAAAAGAAAAAGGAAATGAGCGATGAGAAAGGAAATGTAAAAGCAATCATGTCACCTTAACAGATATATATTATGACATCCCTAAACAAAGTACCACATGACAGAGAATAAAGTGCTCTCCATGCACCTGCATTTCATGTTGCCAGCACATCTGCAGCAAGCTACTGCAAAGAAACACATTAAACAAAGCGGTAGGGAGAAAAGGAGAGAGACTGAGCGTCATGAAAGACTCAATAAGATGTTAATTAGAAGCTGTGAATGTTTTCACCTCCTTAATCACCCCCTGCAGATTAAGAGGGTATGTCATAACAACATCTTGCAAGTGAATTCTGGATGATTAACCAACCACCAAGTCTATGCCTTTTTTTCATTGCTATAAATTAACTTAATCCTAGCAACATGAGTACCATGCAATATATAATCCTGAGAGCCTGAAGCAGTTAGTGGGAGAATATTTTGACAAATTGAAAGCAATTGTTAAGTCCTGTTGAAAAGAAAAACAGTTAATATTTCATGAAATGTCATTCAGAATGAAGTTCATCAGACAGCAGTATTGAGAAGGCACACACAAGTGTTTCCTTAGCAATATCTGTTAAGATAAACATCTCTTATCAGATGCTAGAAGACAATTATCTGGCAACTTGTTTTTTAAACTGTGCTCCATCAGACTCAGTGGCTACATTTCTCTTTAGTCTGATGATACCTGCATCTTAAAGGAACACTTCACCTACAAATGCTGATTTGAATATCAATAATGCACCCTGTGTTATTTTGAATTTGTGCAGAAGACTTTCTTTTCACATGCTTTCGTGAATAAGAATACAAACACTGAGACTGAATTGAAGTCATGGGGGCTGCATTTAACAAGCAACACCATATCAAAATATCCATTTACAAATTGTCCCGCAACCCGTGCAGTTCAATCAGTGTCTCATTTATTTAGTCGTGTTTTTGGTCGTGTGCTTCCACATACAGGTGGTGCACCTAGTTTAGCAAACAAGTATTTCAATTCTGCTTGTGCATTCCAATGAGCATAGTTCATACAAACACGCTTGCACAGGCGCTTTTCATCTGTGCACAAAACTGAAAGTTATGTTTTAATATAGTTTTGCTTTTGTTAAATTCGGCCCCCTATGACAAAAATTCATCAATAATTTTCTCTTTCATTGGATTTTTTGTTCACTGTGGAGGCATGCAAGGAAAACTAAGTAGTTTTCACAAATTCATGGTAACCTGGGGTGAATAATTGATGTACAAATGATGATTTTGTGGGTGAGCTATTTATACTAATGTGCTGCTGTCTCAGGGCCAATAGGATGTGCTGATGAAACAATAAATGGAAAGATGGCTGCAAGCTTTAGGCAATCAACTCGAGCTGCACTGATTCATGCATATGTGACAAACCTTACACTTCTTATCATCCACAAAACACAAGCTACCTATTTGACGGTCTATTCTAAGGGATGCTTTGCTGATTTCCAATCAGCTTCGTATCATAACAATGTGGGTAGCATGTGTAAATGAACTATGGTAACCTTCTCTCGATCTAACCAATGCCTGGATCTCCCTGCCCTGAAATACTTCAAGTTGCAAAAATCTCCCAGCACTCCTTCTGGCAGTGGGGAATATGTAAACATATCTGGGGGAGTGAAGAGGTTGGAGTCTAGAACCAAACTATGTTCTGCTGTGGTAATAAACATCTCAAATGGGAGTTATCTGACTGAAGTCAATTCAATCAAATTAAATATATACGGAGAAAATGTATTGATGATACATCTGATATTAACTTAATAATTCAAGTCTTTTACATTCAATGACAAACACTTGTTGGCTCCAGCTTCTAAAATTTTGATGGAATATTTTTGCATTTCAGACTGTTGGTCTGTCAAAACATACAATTCGAAGACATGTCTTTGGTCTCCGGGAAATGATGATAGACATTATGTAGACTAAACAAATTGCAAAGACTGGTGGGAAAGCAACCTGTAGATTAACTGATAATGAGGAGAATCGCACACTGAATGCAAATGAGCACGAACTCTAGAAACAGCGAAAAATCCTTGTGCTAAGGCTGCATGCAATAAACAATGTGTATACTGCATTGCTGCAGTAAATCATCTAAAAAGGAAAGCGACAATCTATATGTATCTATGTATTATATACTTAAATTCATGGGAAAATGTCAAGATATCAGCTCTGAAATATTGCAGATAAATTCAGATTTTTTTTTTTTAAACAGAAAATATGTAAGGACATGGAGGTAAACAAATGCCTCGGATAAATCACAGACAGGGCAAGAGAAAAAATAAACACAGTTTTCTGCCTGAACAGACAGTAAACCCACAGAGAAATTATAACTGTTGTTTGTCTGTGAATCTGAAGTCCTTCATCCAAAGCCTTCAGGTCTTATCACTTAACACAAACATCAATGAATTCCTTCATCATTAAAAACATCTCTTCCCTCAAAAACTGCTGGGTTGCAGTGAGACAGGGCATCATCGAAACTTAAAATACACTGAACCATGAAAACCACTAAAGCAGAGAAGATTAATTATTTTCTGGCTAGCAGTGTTTAGAGGGAACTCACTATCAATTGGAAAGTAGTTTTCCGCTTGATGCCCCTGTGAAATGTCAAAGTGAATGAAACAAAAGCGTTCATGACATATACTGGAAAGATTAATCAAGGGTTTTCAAGGGTTTTTTCCTTCTATCATCCCCCATCATGTATTATAAATGTTACTGAGCACTGCATCTGGAAAAAACAAAACAACTGTATTCCTTGAACAGCAGACAATCCATTAAATCTTGCCATGAGAAATATCCTCATTAATGTTAGAGATGAAGGTCTGAAATAAAATGAGACTCCTAAAATGTGCATATGTTACTTGTAACACAAATATGACTGATCATGTTATTGTTTTGTACAGACAGACTTATACAAATGGTCTCTTTAGTAGCTTCATAGAACTAGCATTTTATGATGGCAAAAATAGAAGAGAGGAAAGTATGAGATTGTAATTGAGATGGAGAAAAAAAGAAATCTCTGTTTCTTAATTTTTTTTAATTTTTAGTTTCTTAAACGTTTCCTCTTGCCAGTGGCTGCAGCTGTTTTTATATCATTGCAGAGCCATTCAGATAAAAACAGCCCTGAAGTTAAACTCCTAAAACTATAGAGATAAAGAGTTTAAGACTGCACTGCAGGCTGAAGCGCCTGAACATGAATCCACTGGCTCTGATCCAGCTGTGATCATGTGACCAGGTGCACATCCTTCCTGTGCCATGGTTTCAGTGGGCTGTTTTTGACAGGAACACATAAATATTCATGACTGGCATGAGAAATACTCAAAGGGAAATGAGCGTCAACTGATGGCACAGGGTTGGCTTGGGCTGGAAGAGAGCGGAAAGGAGTTAAGGGGAGAGAGAGAGAGCGAGACCGAGAAACAGGAAAAGGAAGAAATACACAATGCTGTTTGTGGAGAAATGCTTTATCACAGCTAGTATGGCCTGGCCTTGTCATCAGTCACTTAGTCAGCTCAGTAAACAAAGGGTGACTTGTCACCAGAGAGCATGAAAAATATTCAGAAGCAGTAGAGGAAGTAGAATCTCTTATTCACCAGACTAAAAAACTGTGTCTTATTTGATGGATGTTGTCACTTGGTGCAGCCACATTAAGAAGATAATAATCACTATTTCAGATGTCTTTCAGATGTCTGGTAATGCTCTGGGATACAAAATATACACAAACCATTATGATTTGTCTTATCTGTGAAGGCCTGGGCTCAAGCTTGATTGGTGCGTCATAACCTAAGCAGTTAAGAAGTGTTACAGTTGGTTAAAGAAACGGACAGCGACACCAAGAAGGGCAAGATTTCCTGGCACAGTTCCACTCATATATGCAGTGATGTTGATAGGTTTGTTCATGGAGTGAGTGGGTCGCAGGGAAATTATGTTTTTTGACAACTGAAGTGTTAATATCATGTCATATGGTTAAAATTGTTGAATTATGAATTATATTAATATTCATGCATGTTGACGATGAATCTGAAAATAAAACAAAAAAAATCCCAAATATTATGAAGCAGCTTTATTTAAAAACATAACACAAATGCTTCCAGTTCTAGTCTCCCACTCATTTCACCAAATCAGAATATCAACATATATATATACTTTTTAAGAAAAGCTTTATTTATATTTCGATATACATTTTTCAACATGTTTTAAAGCGTTATGTACTTTAACCGTTAGCCCACATTACCGGTTGTCGTAACAAAGGTTCCACCATAAATTTGACCATATTTCCACTTTAAACTATTGTAAAACTGTTATATAAAAGCAACATCACATTCGAGATCGTGATCTGCGGCCTCATGCCTACGACAGAATCACAGCCATGCTGATATTCAGTACAACAGCACTCCCTCTTGTGTGATAATGCTTGAATATTTTTTCAGAATGTAAGTATAACACTTTATTTAATCACCAAAATTTAAATATGCTACTGTATGAAGTTAATGTTTAAACATTTTGAGAAATGTGCTTACTCTCTCTTAGGTTTAGGTTTTATGTTTTCCGTTCAATCATTGAGACTATGAGCAAAAGGGGATCTCGTTTTGGGCAAGATGCACGGTAAGAAAATGGCTGTTTATAGCAAAAATATTATTTCAACACATTGCATCCCCTGGATTGTAAAGCATGATTGGGTCATCATCAACATAAATGAGCACAGCATCGATCAGAGAACTGATTTATCAATATCATGTTTTCAGCAATGATTGAAATCTGTGAAATCTGTCATGAGCACTGCTCTAGTTGCAGGAAAAGCATTTAGTCTAGGGCTTTGATTTTCTGCACGAACCCGAATGGGCCCAGTCCGACCCACCTGGTTATAATTTCTCCCTATTCCCTCAGGCTTGAATTGGGTGGGATTCTCCCCAAATTAACGTTTATTCATTTTTTTATGGAACTGTTGTGAATGATCTCGTGCTTACATGGTACTTTAGCAGGAGTTTTAATGGACTGAATCAAGACGGAAAGAGAGAGAAAGAGGGTGGAGAGAGAGGGAAAGCGACAAAACATGGAGAACCAGGGGAGGGAGAGAGAAAGAGAGAGAGAGAGAGAGAGAGAGAGAGAGAGAGAGAGAGAGAGAGTGTAGGCGAGAAAGGGAAGGAAAACCAGGGAAAGAAATAGGGGGACTGCAAGGCCAATTGGTTGGCAGTTTCTGCTTCCCCCTCCCCTGCAGTTGATGTAAGATATAAATAACATGCAGTGGAGAGCTGGGATCATAATCTATGTGCTGCATGGCCATGCATACAAGACGCACCGAGGGCAGCTGCCTGCTTTGCTGAACCTGTCATGCATGAGATGACAGAATAACAGAAAGAAGAGAAGAAGTGGTGTGAGGAAACATGCCAGCCCTTAGATTATATACACATTTTAATATTAAAAATATCTATTTTCTAATATATTTAAATCTAATATACTATAGGTCTATATTTACAGTACAAATTCAGGTTTTTAAAGCGGTGTGGGCCCACAACTACTGCTGTGGGTCGGGCTTGGACAGAAACTGTACGGGTTCATATAGGGTCAGACCTGATTTTATGGGCCCAATCTAAGCTCTAATTAAGGCTCTCTTGACATGATTGAGACTATGAACATGGGATCATCTGTGCAAGATAGACAGTTGAGACCAGCGGTGAATTATTCTGATTATTTTGACAGTAAGGTTTCCTTTGTTCATTTATAATTCTAACATTGAATGTTTGCTCACAATGCAGCATTATCAGGGATAAAAAATAGGGTGTATGTCCTGGACATGTTGATAGAGAGTTTACTGTGTCCTTCCAGATTTTGATGTGTCAGAGACGCAGGATGCGTAGCTAGCAACGTCACTACATATATCAGCAGAAATCCAAAGCCTCTCTCTCACTGAAGTTGAAGTAAAAGGAACAATTTTTCTTATCTGTAAGCAGTAAAAGAGGCAGGAAGGGACAGTCAGTGGACTACAGGAGCACTTCCTTCCTTTGTTTACAGGGACCACTGGGATAAAGATAAAGTCAAATGTTTCCCCTCTGAACCAACTCTACGCAGCTAACTGTTCGATCCCATGGGTTTCTTTACCACAAACACTTGTGGCAAGGATAACTAGAATAAAAAAAGAGTATCAGCACAATGCAGTTCATTGTAAGAGCAACAATTTAATTTCTAACTTAAGGTCAATGCCACATTTAAATAGGGAAACCTACTACTCAAACAGCACGTAGCACAATAGACCACATTAGTCAAAGTACTGTGTTACTGTACTTTGCCTTGACTGTTGCTGAATCACCACTCAATTATTAGTATCTGTCCTCATTAATCTTTTTCAGCTAAAATAAGCTTTGTTGGCATGGATGTTAAGGTATTAAGTGTTTCTCTTGCCCTATCATAGCGCTCTGTGAAAAGGATCTGAGGGGCAGATGTCTGGGTTAGGCTCCTCGCTAAAACATTGGGAGAGAAAACAAACACTCAGAAGGGCTGAGAAAGGGGGGGCGACATCTCATCACAAGCTATCAGCCACCACCGTATGCCTGCTTCCTTCTGTTCCCTTCTCCCACTTGCTCGATCAATATTTCAGTAGGGAACAGTCAGCTCTGACTATGCTCATTTTAATGAAATCTGATAAAAAATAATAATTAGGATCTTGATATCTGAGCCCACTGAAACAAAACAAGACATTATTGTCTGTCTGCAACTGTGAAGCTCAGCGTGCATTGATATACAGAGGCGTCTCCTGGCATGAACCATGTGTGCTGTTGTGTTTTGGTATACACATCACTGTGCACAGTCTATATCAGTGTGTGCATACATGAGGCGGGGATATAATGCATGAGATGCAAAAGGCAGGGAGTCTCTCATGGGAGCCGGTCACATCTCAGTGGAGCGGCGAGAGCTCATGGGATTACGTGATCTAGATTCATTGAAGCGTGAGGAGCAAATGCACACAACGGGACACAATGAGAGTGATGAGCCAATTAGCAGGCCATTGTGGCTTTTAAAAGGAATCCATAGCTCTTCTCAGTGTTAATGAATGCATTTAAGGGTTGAATGCCATTTTTGCATTGCTGCAATATTATCCATTCGACTGATGAACACGCGCTCACATTTTTAACTATGTTGTTTGTCGTGCAAATGCACTGACTATTTCCCTTTGTTGTCTGCATCACTGACTATATAGAATAAAAAATAAATAAATATATTGCGTGACTCAATCTGACCTTTGAGCGATGTACTTCGCCATCATCATCCTCGCCACCGACTCCAAGGATCTTCCGGCTCTTCAGACGACTTATCAAGTCTGTCTGACTGTGCTTCTTCATCAGAGGAGGGTGTGGTTTAGATGCCATGGTGCACACACCTGACAAAGAAGCGGAACAAGAGGTACACAGTTAGTTTGGAAGGCGAGCAGTGTCTGTGTGGTGGTACTGGAGTATTGGCGGAGGAAATGAAATAGAGAAAGACCAGGAGAGAAGATGGGCAAAAAGGAAATTATATAAGAAACACCATTGCATCAATGGAGCTTCTTCTCTGTTATTACCCCTTGCTCTGAAGAGGACACCTCTCTACAGCACAGGCAGGAAGAAGCATCTACCAATCTACCAATAATCCCTTTGAGGACTTCACTTATGCAACACAATTACATAACATGGGTCTGGCAACCCATAAAACCTTCCTCTTAAGTCAGATTGGAGGCAGAGCCAGATGTCCGCTAGGTCTGCTGGGAGACTAACAGATGCAGGTGCCTGCTCAAAGAGCCAATGGATTTGATATTGACAAAGGCTACTGCTGTTCAC
This sequence comes from Plectropomus leopardus, assembly GCF_008729295.1. NCBI lineage: Eukaryota > Metazoa > Chordata > Actinopteri > Perciformes > Serranidae > Plectropomus > Plectropomus leopardus. The sequence goes on along the minus strand of NC_056473.1, from coordinate 7,864,239 downwards.
GCACACGCGCACGCACACACACACACACACACACACACACACAGGTGTAAATTAAGTTGAACAAGTTCCAATGAAAGTGAGAGATTGGACAGAGGTTTGTATTGCCTACACAGGATTATGCCCTAATCATTGCTACAGGTACATCTATTTCTCATTGGAAATGAATATTGGGGGCTGCATGATATATACTGGTTTTTATTGTGATGACAACTTGTGCAATAAACACATCATGTGAGAATGACAGATATTGCATCGGGGGATTTTTTGAGTTAGTTCAAAGAGAGTGTTAGTAGAAAACTGCACTTTAAAATGGAACTACCTTTAATTTTTTGGGGGGTATCTTCTGTGTTCAGTTCAATATGTTCAATAAAAGAAGGCTGGAAATAATTTCCTTTTAATTTTTCAATTCAATGAGGCATTTGTTGTATTTTAGCAGTAAACTGAAAGCAGCAGAAAGGCTGAAATGAGCACACTTTGGAATCTGTTTATTAGGTTATTGTGTTTATATAAGTGAATAACTTTGATCATCTTGTTTCAATGCAATGTTCTGCTGGGAAACCTTTAGTCCCAACATTCAAGTGGATGCCACCTGACACACTCCACCAACCAAAACACTGTTTAAGGACAAGTACTGTTGTGGTAAAAAGTTGACACCTCTGATGATCTCTCTATAATTAACTTTAACTTGAAACTAATTTATCTAGTTCTTGCAAGCTTTCTTCAGGTTGGTACAGATGTGTCAGTCAATGAACACTGAAGAGGAGCAAAATCAGATCCAAAAAGGGTTTATTGCAGTCTTTGACAGGACAACAAACTCCAGTCAATCCCGGGATAAGACTAAATAATACTTTTGATACAGTCACTTTTATACTCTTTCTTTTGGGGACTGCTGGGGTCTCTCCTCCTTCCCAAGAGTCCCCACCTTTCTTATGCTCTCATCTTTTGGCTTTGACTCTAATGGTGTCCGGCAGTCCAGCAGGGCTCTCTGTACACTCCACACCTCAACCCCAGCTTTCACATACCACCATTATTTTCGAGAGCGTCAGCACTATATTTTTAAAAAAATCACCATACACAGGTTACAAACTGGTTAAATGTTTACTTTGTTTCACGCATAGATTACAAACTACAGCATAATAGACCACTCAGTAGATAAACACAAAATCAAGATTCTATTTACTTATGTAAAAATCATATTCAGCCACTTTAAAAGGGTGTGTATGTGTCGTTAAACTTTTCACCTCTGCTGTGTGTGTGCTGTTAAACTTTTCACCTCTCCTGTTGCTCACATACAATGAGATGGAGCTACTTAAGGCCTCATACCAAACAGATACTTCTGGCCTTGAATCTCCCCATTAGCCTCATACAGCAAGATGTAGCTTTTCGCAGCCTAATGCCAAAAGTTGCTCTGGCCTTGAATGTCCTCATTATGCCCAGTTCTTATCTTGGCAACTACTCCTTTCGTTCCTCTGTAGGCTGCAGCATGACAATGCACCTTGTCACAGAGGGCAATGGTGGCAGATCCTTTAAGTCCTGTGGGTTATGAGGTGGGGTACTGGCACATCTCACAGATGCTCGACAGATTGGGATCTGGAATTTGAAGGATTTTCAGCAGAACACTTTTGAAAACATGATCAAAGTTATTTACTTCATCTGTCTGTGGTTTTAATATTCTGGCTTATCTGTGTATTTTTCTCATATCAGTGTGCAGCCCTAATAAATAATCACTGGCCTTATTCCAACAATCTACTGTCTTACTTTTGGCACATTTTCTAGCTTAAGCTCTCAGCATGACTTATTTTTATCCTTAAATACTGCTGTGATTATAACAGACCAAAGCTAAACTGCTGCACAGCCAGACAGCTTTGTTTGTTTTTCATGTAATAAGAAAAGTGTTTTGGTTTTTTTTTTGTTTTTTTTAAAAAAGTACTGTTTATAGTTTGCTACACTTTTTGAACTGTCATTGGTTCCACCTGTTTTAGTACAAATGGTCTTCAAGTATTAATAACTTAGACTTTTCAGGGTTAATTAATACAGCCCATTATTATCAACAGTTAAAATTTCTGCTACACATTCAGTCATTTCCTCAATGCATAAAACTAGAAACAACTAAATGACAAATGTTAATGTGCGATTTGTTGTATTTTCTGCACATGTTGGCTGCTAACTGTGACAGCAGGATGCACTGCTGTGGTCCTATTGATCAGTTTTAATGAATAGTGCCTCTACATTCAATGGGGACAAGCAACAGTCAAATCAAAAGAGACTCTCATTGAGTCAATAGTGTAACCTCCACCATGGTTCAACTGGGGGCGAAAAGACACAACAAATGTGCACGTGCACGCAACGAGACGGCCTGTCTAAAAATTGATGACTAATCAACAGGGCAATTCTCCATAGCAGTAAAAAAAGAGGAATTATTTAACTACTCTCTCTTCACGCTTCTGTGAACAGAGACCTTTTTATGCAGGTAAGGGAAAAAAAAACAAACAATCAGTGCTTCAAGGAAACAACAGGAAGTGCTCAGTTTTCCAGCGATTAGAAAGTACACTGTAAGAGTTAGAGGCAGATGGTAGGCATTAAGTAAATATAAACAAATCCACTTCACAGAGGGCAAACAGTGAGGTGGTATTAGAGAGTTGATTGCAAAAATAAAAATAAAAAATTGAGCTGATGCTCTTACATGCAATAACACAGCGGCTAATTTTATGGGATGTATACCATTTCAGTCATACCTCAGCCAGAGAGGTGTTGACTCACAATATATTTTATTTTCTGAGGATGTACAGTTTTTTTGAATGTTGTGTTGGCATTTTGGCTGAAACAATTTGTAGATATATTAACCTTAAGCTGAACTAATCAAAATGTTTCCAAATGATTAATCATTATTGTCAATTACCCGGTAGAAGATACATGCATTTGCTGGTTCAAGTGTCTCAACTGTGATAACTACTTCTCATTCATTCAGTTTAATATTTTGTAAGGATTAAGTTAAATATAATTAAACACATGCTGCAGCCTTATTGTACTGGGACAGCCTGAGATTGTAAGGTTCTCCTAAAACTTTGTTCTCCTCACCCTCCACTTCCTCCTAATGATGCCTTTGGCTTGAACAAGAATGTGTGTTAATCTGAGTACATTTCTGTCTGTGATACATATGGCAAGGCTTAACAGCACTCTCTTGTATTGGCATGCCTACATAGGCTTGCAGCGGTCACTGAAGGTTACACAGCATGTGTTCAGGCTTCTGTTGTCAAACATTCCACTTGGACTCCCACACAGTGTATGAGGCACTAGACTTTCCCTTTTCTGCAACTATCAGCAAGAAAGAGGCCCCACAGAAGGAAAGTAGACAGGAGGAGGATAAATTTGGCACTAATAAGCAAACCTATTTTCACAACTGGGACAGGGAATCTGACAACAGCATGTGCAAGGGCTGAAACTTGCTGAAAATAAATAAGATTGCATTTTTTTTTTTTCAATTTTCCAAATAAGTTGCATATTTTAACCATATATACAGTATGCTGTTTTAAAATTTTGTAGCTAAATTGACAAAGAACATGTCTTTCTTTTTTTGCTAAATGTAAAGTTGGATGCTCACATACTTCATGAATTTGTGCACTCTCAGAATGATTGTGAAGAGACATTACATTGGTTCCCAACATTTTAAGGAGTATAAGAAAAACTTAAGGTCTTTATCTCAGATTATTATTCAAGATGTTAACTTAAAATAAATCTTACTGGATAAGGGGCAGACCTGAACACAAGCTTTATCTGGAGAGTTTTCGCTCTCTGCTAAACAGCCTCCTCCTGCATTAAAGGTATGCCGTTAATACAACTATAAAGTTATGACAACAATGGCCAAGCACTAGGGAGAAGAAAACACTGTTTTGTTTTGTTTTTAAAGAGCTATTAAGTATGTATGATTGTTAAAATAAAAATAAAAATGCCCTAAAATTATTAGGAAAAATCTTACCTTATCTTCAAATTCTCCCTCATTTTGTGCATAAAAGTGACCAATTGTATTCTACAACCTCCCCATTTACAGAGACATAAACGAGCAAATCATCCTTTCATCCTTTGCCTTTGGTGTGAAGTAAACGTGCATTGCTGCAAATGACGCATGGCATTGTGGCCCCCTGAAGGTTGATGCTTTTCACCACTACAAAATCTACAATAAAGCCATATACATTACACACCTCACTGCATGCTTTGGTAAATCACACATTTCTCCACACATGCTAAAATGCCACTGCATGTCTGAAAACCTGCTTACCAATGCTCCTTGACTTGCCAGAGTAATGCTGATGCAGTTGCCTAGCAACTGTCAATGGACCAATGGCTGCTTAATTATTGTTAGCACCTTTCATGATTGAAACCACCTTTGATGATGAGGTCTCTGCTGAGAGCCATCATTGACGCTGCTGTCATTCTCCTCGCTGTCATGGGTGACATTTTAGGCTAAATGGAGACTTTGATCTTTGTCCAGTCAACTGGAGAAAAGACACGCTTTCCTAATGAGGGGCATCTTGTCAGCAGAAGAGGAACTAACTTATGTTGTACCTTGCTCCTTCAAGATGGCAGTTTACATATTATCTCAAGTGGTGAACAAAAACCACATCTCATCTGGATGATAAGAGCAGCGTCAAACTGATGAGAAGATGAGAACAAGGTACGGGGTGTGTAAAACAATTAATTATTGAGTGAGCTGGACAGGATGAATAAAGAGAATCTGCATTCAAGTGCAGATGAAGTGCAGACAGCAATCCATTTATCAGCAACCTAGAGTAGAATTTTAGCATTTACAGAAGATGTATTGAAAGGTTGAGAAGATGTGTGTGCAAAGGACTTGGAGCTGTCTCAAGGGTGTTCTGGTTGTTATTTAAGTACAACTTTAAATGTCTCAGAGTCCTATTGACAAGTCCTGTTATATCTACACTGATACCTGAGTTATATTTTTCCAGGGAGAGCACAACTGTTCCTGCAGTTCTCTAGCAATTATATTTATTATTTATTTAACCTGAAAAACTAACTAAAATTAACTGCTCTACATCACTTTGTTAAGATACTACAGAGCGCGGATTCCTGTTCATCCAGGTGAAAGGTGGTCCCTCCACTCACCATGTTATCCTAAAGTTTTTTTTTTCTTTCTTCTAATTAGCGTTACGGTATTATTGCTATACTTTTTTCACTATACAATATTATTGCAATTTTAAACATTGCTGAATGTGGCAGTAACATATACTGTATTACAAGATAAAATTTTAAAGATAAAGTTTCTCACTTCAATGCTTTTTACTGCTGCAATTATCTAATGGACTGAAAAGTTATTGATTTTATTATTCTAATAGGCCACCAGAAGTTTAGTTTGTGTTTTTGATGTTAATAACTTTTATAATAAAAATATGATACTTGGTGTCTGTGTAAGGATACAAAATTGCCACACAAAGTATTGCATGTATTGTATCAATTCCCCTTGATACAAACTTGTTAGTTCATCCACAGTTTCGACAATTACCAACTCCGCTTTGGTTGAACTGAACCCTTAATTCACCAATTCTTTTCTTTTGTAATTCAAGTTAGATAAGAAAATATGATGTTTTTATTACCTGCGACCTCGTTGATAGCTAGTTGTTTACAGTCCTGTAACGTTATCCCTTATTTTTATACATCTATGTGTTACATGTATACTGCCTTTTAGTTAGACTTCAATGAATGAAATATATTTACTGTAGGAATAAATATATTATTTTTAATGTGAACAAAACAAATAAATAGCAAATACATTAGTGTTTCAATGCCATGTTCAATAGTGCTAATTTTACAGTTTCTGCCTCAGTGGAACCATTACACTAAGATGCATTAATTTAAAACAAAAAACAACAACAACAAATTGTCATTACTGATGAGACCAGAATAATGGCAGGTGAAATCATTACTTAAGATGCGCTTATATGAAAGTAGCTTGCATTTAAAACTTTGTCAACATCCAGAATTTCCTCCAGAACCGTTTTTTTTTTTTTATCTTGGCAAAACTAGAACTCAAATAGTCAATAATAAGCCCCATATAATAAAAGGGATAATTTTCTAGAAGACATAAGATATTCCTGGAGTTGTTTGTTAATTGTTAATGAGGGAAACCTATTTTTATTCCAGAAATCCTGTTTCCCATTTTAAATGTATGCCAGTTGAAAGAATTTCAAGACATGGTAAATTAAAAATACCCAGACTAAAATAAAGCACACCCACTCGACACATTTCAGCAATATGACAGTGGTTAAAGAGACTATCAACAAAGTAAAAAGGCATACCAGCAGATTTCTCAAAGGAACTGCGTGTGTGAGGATGAAATGCATATCATACCCTCAAGGCAGCCTCAAGAGGATGGTGTGATGTATGCGGGAATGCAAGCTATTGATGCATCCTGAAGAGATAAAGTTTCTTTCACTTTCTGTGATCGAGCATGTCTTTGCAGAATATCAATGCATTTACCTCCCAGTGGGATAAACAAGGAGAGAAGACAGAGCCTTATCACGGAAGACCATTTCAATTAATCGGTGTGTGTGGGGAGGAGGCCAGGTTAATCCACCTGAAGTGAAGAAAAGTGCCAGCGACAGTATGAGTAACGAACAGTTTTCTCTGTTCCTTCGTAAGGCTGTTGTGACAGAACATGTGCTGTGAAAATGAAAAGCTGCTCAGCAGAAAGAAGATATTGTGGGAACTGTGCGAGCTCCCCGTGAGATCTCTGCTAAGTGACAAGAAAGACTTTTGGTAGAAACTAATTGTATCAGATGAACAAAGGAGTGTGTGGGTGTGGAGGAGCAACTGTGAACAAATGTGTTACTCAAAATAAGAAAGCAGACTCCACAGCCTGCTCATCTCCTCCTGTTTTCCATAAATAACATGAGACGCAGTCGCCCAGTAGCCTCTAAATCCCCTCACTGCCATGTTTGGGATATCTAGCAGCATCATATAGTGCCAGGAGATAATGCACAAAACAACACCTCTACCCAACAGACTCTAAACAAGTCTGAGCAGTTCATCTTCAATGAAATGTCTGTCTCTTGAGCCCTCTTAGAATAATTTACTAACCCGAGTGAATTTCTCACCTCTCGTGGTTACTTTGTGTTAATGCTTTGGATTTATCATTGCCCTGAGGAATAGTGGAGCTTCAGCACAGTGCAACTTTAAGCTGACCACAGGAAGAGCCAGTGTCCTGTGATGTGATGGGAAGAGATTAGGCACACTTGACTACTATTGAATTCAAGGGTCAAGAGTTGCTTCTTTGTGTTGTTTTACTGCTTTAAAAACTAAGCTGACGCAGTAAAATCAGGATCGAGAAGAGGAATCTGGAAATGTGGAGAACTTCTTTTTAGCAACATTTCACCATTATATTTAGTATTAACAATATATTCAGGCTGCTGAAAGGTTGAATTATTCTGATGTTTCCTTACCAGCATGTCAAATTTTGAATTCTTGTGTCTTTTAAAGGATTACTTTTGATTCACCAAAGTCACACACTCAAAAAAACCAACCAAACAAACAAAAACTACAGATAAAGAAAGCAATATACCAGCAACTCCCGTATTTACTTAGGTAAAATTACTAGCATAAACAAGTTTCACTTTTTGTTCAATTTCTTGTCAGAAAGGGCAATGTGTTTTGCAGTATTGAGCAACAGACTGCACAAGTGATACTTGGATCATACTGCACAAGTTGTGTGCAAGTTTGTAAACAAATGCTTGATGCTTTTGGTGGTATAACTTCAATTCTTCAGAAATTTTCTCCATTTTTGGACTCTTCGTTCACCATGGAGGCATGCGAGAAAAACAAAGGTATCTTCACAAATACAACATAACATTTTCCTGCGCAATCATTTATTTTTTGCCGCCCGCCGCGATTAAAACATTTGCCGCCACAAATCGATTTATAGTTTTGGAGCTGGGCCGTTCACTGGGAGCGCTCAACCCACGCTGGTTCACAGACAGAGACAAACAAAAGACATTAAAGTTTGCTCCCATGGTGAATACATTATGTACGAACGGTCATTTTAGTGGCCGCTTGTAGACGTCTGGTCCTTTCATATCTTAACTTTACCACTGCATCAGAGCTATGTGGCGACTAAAATGCATCAGCACAGCAACATCAGCAACAGCTGTGTTAGTTTGCTGGTGGGGAAAGTAGCGGAAATATCATTATGATAAGAATTTGTAGTTGCGTTTTCTCATGATTGTATCTCTAATTATGTGTGACCACATCCAATCACTTCAGACTGAGGCACCAGTTTTCCTTGGTGCAGGCAAACATGAATGTCTGACGCCCTAAAGCAAGTGAACCTTGGTAACCATAGGACTCCACTTTGAAGTCTGTGAGTGCTCATTCCACAACAACCTCACATACTCGACAGCGACAAACTGATCCACTCCCACTACCTACAGGAAATGTTTACAAGATCTGCTTTTGGATAGGTATTTTCAGCATGCAGCATCACGGGCGACTGTGATCAGAACCAAAGGTGTCCAGAGTGTTTTGATGAAATGGGAACAACATGAGGGAAAGGCGTTGTTTACCTTGGCAATGTGTTGGGCATTTGAGGTTTGTCCCAATCTGTGGAAAAGCCCCGGGGAGCCTACAATGTTGCTTGTCTTAAACCTTCACTCATTTTCTTTTCTTTTTCAATGTGTTTGGTCAAAAACCATAACTGTACAGCCAACTGCTTACAGAATGTTGTTATCATGAGTTATGCTATGCCTCTGCACTCCAGTCCTTACTATTCAGCTAATTATAGCCTTATTGTTGTTGTTTTATTGCTGTGCTTTATCAGAACTGCAATGAGGTGTGTTAATTCCCCACAATGATTGATTAGATGAAATGAGCACTAAGCAATGTTCATGTCAAGGGTTTTTTTTAAGCAGTTCATTCATTCAATAAAACTTTGTCATGGATTTGTCATTGAAACAATTCCATAATAACTCTAGACATATTAACTAAACAGCAAAAGGTGTGACGAAGCTCTAATGGAAAGCTCCTATTGTGTGTTGGTGTGCATAAACTGTCAATTAAGTCTGCAAGGGGGGAATGGACCTCATTATTGCTCCAACAAGCTCATTACAGCTACAGCCCACCAAGCACTGCTAAAGAGGAGTAGATTAAAACACTGTAAGGATCACAAGGTGTCCACACCCTGACTGTTATATCCTTACACCCCTTCTATTGGTGAATGGCTGTATGCACGGTATACTGTTTATTTGTCTCAGCAAGTGATTTGTAGAAATATGTTCTTCTAAATTTTTCTACCAGCCAAAGTGGATAAGGTAACAGGATTTAGAAAACAGCATCAGAAAATGTAGCCTGAAATTTGATCAGAGTTGAATCAACACCCCACTGACAAAATGACAGAAATGACATTTCCATGCACAAAATAGTTTGTTTTTGCCCTTATTCTTAAAAAGAGAAGCCATTTTGTCCAAAGTATTCCAATGGTGGAGGAGTTGTTGAGAACACAGCCTCCCTCTTTCATTTCTTCACCCCCGGTCTTGATTCTTCTTGATATTTGCACATATCCAAAAACCTGTTGATATCCAAGTCATTCCTAGCACTGTAAGTTTTACTGCAATTATTCTGTAAAAAACATTAGATTGCGCAGGTGTTGAAAATATTGTGGCAACCTCCTGTGTCTGCTAGATAAACTGTCGGATCAGAAAAAACACAGGAGACAAAAACCCTATCACCACGTTATGCGAGGAGTCCCAAAACTACTGACACATGACAAATCCTAAATTGTGCCGTTCCTCTTCATGTGGCCTGAGTGATCACACATTTGACACATTCAGTTGACCGTGACATTAGCACGTCTCAGTCGAGGGTAGGCACAAGGTAACAGCGATCTGTACATTATATTGTGTCAGTGGAGAGAGTGATGTGCAGATGTATCCAGCCATCTGGAGGCGTTATGACGAAGATTTTCTTCAAATCATCTAAAGTAATGGTTTCCATGCCTAACAAATGCTGGCTCTGATGTGGTGGAAATAACAAATGAGGTTCAGTTGTGGCAAAAGGGCAGCGAAAACAGATGAGCGGAGAAAGCAGTGCTTATGACAGCTGGTGATAAACAAAGGACAATGAAGAAGGCAGTGAATTCCTATCTTGAGTCAGAACAGGCCACCAATGCAACCCTGGAAACTGTCCTCTACACAACACAGAGATGATCTGTGCATGCAGTCAGTCTGAGGAGAGAACTTTTCCTCAGTTACTCAATAATAATGGATTACTGTGCTGAGTCCTAAAGATTAATGCTGTTAATCATCTGGGGAGAGTTACCCTGGAATTAACCAGTCCTAATGATTCCTGGGATTTGGAGTTTCCCTGCCTAATATTCAGTTATTACTTTGCACTGCAGTGAGGGAAATTACCCTCCTGTTGGCTGACTTACTCCAACATGATTATGTAAGGAGTGTTCCTCGAGTGTTTTTCTAAAGATCTTTTGGGAGTCACAATAACCTACAAAGCCGAATATCCCAGTAGTTATCGCCCCTGTAACGAGATGTTAGTAGTATATCTGTTAGGGTAAGGTTTTTAACGACGCATATCTGTCGGAAAAAAAAAGATTTAAAAATTATAAGAACTGAAGACATCGCTCAAGAATGTGCATTTATGAATAACAATTTCAAGCAGTGTCCTATGAACTCAGCTGCAGGGATTGTGGATAATGACTGAGTTCACATAAGAGGGGTTCAGCTGTGTCTCAGTGGATGCAGCCCCTGCATCCCTCCTCCTCCTTGCACTACAACTTCTCTTTCATGAATCACTTACAAGAAGAATAAAAACAGAAGGACTGTATTGCATTATTTTTGCATCATTTGAGCACTGCTGTGTTAATCATATTCTGAAACGTTTTAGAAAAACTATTTATGGAATCAAAGAAACTCACCAGCCTAATAACATTAAATCTACCAATCACCAAGGTTTTCCACACTTTAATTTGTGGCAAGCAGCCACAATCAAAACATCTGCCGTTTTTGGAGCTGGACCGAATCTTAGGAGCACTATTGAAATATTTACACTGTTAGGTTTTTCGATTCTCCACAGTCTCTGAATGCAGAGGACACTCTGGGCACAGATGGAGCATCGAAAGTGAAACTTAAATGGTCTTTCTGCTGGGTCTTCAAGTTTGCATTCACTCACAGCAGCTGCTTCTCTCATCCATTGATCTCATCAGATCAGCTCTAAATGAATTGACTGATCAATTATCAATCCCGGGAATCTCAAACTGCTGCTGAGGAACTGTGCTGTGTTCACAGACCCACAGAATATCAGAATTTAGAGAGGGGACACAAACGTATTTAGCAGAAAAAAAACAAACAAACAGATAATACACACTAATTCTGTGAGAAACACTTAACACTCTTAGGTAACAGATCCACTTTGTAATAGCTACTTGCTCCATTTTAATTTTGTGAATACGTTACTGCTAGTCCTAAAAAGTAATACAACCCCCAATTTTTTCATAATGTAATTTCCAGGAAAAAGAATATCGTCTTATGTTTGTGCTACAAAAACATAGTGAGGGACTGTAGTTTGACTTGACAGTGATTTGTACTCAAACTCATGCACAATGTATAATTTAATGGTGTCTAAGAAAGATGGGTAGTTATTTTTACCATGTTACATAGGGCCCACGTGAGGCATGGTATAGCGGGGTGGGGGGGCTGCCAGTGATTGGTTGGTGTTTCTATCTATGGGGCCATCTTGACACGGCAGTCTGGCTGTGAAGCCAACGCAGAAGCAGCAAAATCGTGGTGAGGTAAAGCAAAGCTGACAGTTGGTGCACAAGCACAGCTGGGAGGTGAATGATCTCCTCCACGGAGCAAAACCATCAGAGCTCAGCGGGGATCCATCACACATGGAGAAAATAAGATGAGAACAAGGTCCCCGCCTTCAAATGTACACACTAACAAAGCTGACACAAATCTTCAAAGCTCTGTCTCTGCAGTGCTGTAAGACTCTAAGAAACAGCCAACCAGTAATTATTAGTACTACTATATAATTAGAATTATTACTGTTATGCACTGAGTAACAATTCTGGTTTTTGTTGATTTCCTCACCTCTGCAGCTGCATATTATTGCACAGTCACTATGATTATCAATGATCTGTGTGCAGAGCCTTTTTCACACGTGGCTGAAAACCTGAAATTATTTAGACATTACCCCGGAGGAGTTGTATGTGAGACTGCAAATGAGTTGAATTGGACATTAAACAGATTTTATCCTGCCAGTCCTCTACTGCAGAGTCTGTGTCATGTCCGATTGAGCCCATGTGTAAGAATTCACCAAGTGGACCTGTTGACATTCCTGTCATGAGGCACGCATTGAATCGTTAGAAAACAAACATCCGAGGGCGAAGAGGAGTTATTTTTAAGATGGAAACGTAAATGAGACAAATTAAAGAAACGGCAAGAGGATCGGTTATTTATGCCCAAATTACAAACCGGCTACGGGACTGTGGTGTAATCCGCGTCATGTCCATCCTACTGCACACTCTACCCAGGCGCCACCCCTCACAAAAATCCAGTAAGAGAGGACACTTCCGACACAGACCACTCCTGTTGTGTGCTGCATGTGTGGAAGAGAAACTCTGGACAATGTCCTGACCTGAATGACTGGACACTGTTCAGAGTTCATATGAGAAATCTCATGGAGAAAGATAGTTGACTGTTGAGTCTCATCCCCAGGTCGTAAAATCTTGGCGCTTTGGATTGGTGGCTCGGTTTGACTAAAAACCCAAAGTGTTTGTATTTGCTGGCCTGGGAATGAGACTATTTTTCACCAAAGTTACACAAAGCAGCTGCAATCGTTATTGCATTGTTTAAAAAGAAGAGACACATTTCCTTTTCATTACTGAAATGAAACTAAAGCTTCAAAACTTAAACAGAGAATTTAAATTGTGCCAAAGCTTAAGAGAGCTTTGAAATTTAATGATCCTTAAAATTCAACTGTATGATCATTTTCGAGGCTGTAGTTTGTAGTGCTGTTGAACTATTGCATTGCATGATACATTAAGATATATATTAAACCTATAATTAATATAAATGTAGCGGACAAAATAATAGATACACCAGTCAGCATAATACATTACAATTCATCAGCACCACAAACTGCAACCTGTGAACTGAATACCCTTCTGAAAAGCTGTACATTATTACATTAACCATTTGAAACCTGGATCTACATTAGTTGCTGCACTCAGATGCCTTAAACAAGCTGTTTAACCCTTTGACACCTGAGCAAATTGGTTTATTTCTTTTGAAAACACGAAGAAAAGGGCAGTGCAGTTAATAATTTGGTAAGAAATGCCCCACAAATTGCAAGAAATTAGTAAAAGGTGACAAAAAAATGACTTGAAAATTAATATTTAGAAAAACGGGGAAATAAAAAAAATGGAAAAATGTCTATAAAACTATATTTGTGATATATTCATGACCTTTGAAGGTAATTTTCTTTCCTTTCCTTTTTTCTGGATTATGTTAGGTAATTTTTTTTTTTTTTTTTTTTTTTAACTAATGCCTTACCAGTTTTTGACCAATGTCTTGTTAGGTTGCTCATTTTCTTAACACCATGTTTTGCAAGAAATCAAACCAATTTGTTCAGGTTAAGGTAAGATTTATTGCAGGACTTCTGTATTAGATTGCATTTGTTTTAGCAACTTGTCACCTAATAAACTGGTAACGCAGGGTGCAGAATGTCCTTGTCTCTGCAGAGTTAAGTCAGCAGAAACGTAGTGAAGTGGAATCACAGGTAGCAGGAAATACCAGCTGTCAAAAACTTGTAGTCCGGAGCAACTGTTAGCCAGGACTAATTAAAAGATCTAATGAGGCAGGCTTTAATGATGCACAACAAATGGTTATTAGTGGATAAAACTATGTGCACCCAATTAATTTCCCCTCAAGACTGCTGGCATTCTACAGGATTTTTTAAGCATCTCAAGGGTAACCACAGATGCTCCAGCACACAAAACACCATCACAGTAAAATTTGTGGATTAAGGTGAATTACATTTTACTACAAGATTATGGATAATTGGGAGAATGCTGTACTTTCTTTGCTTGTGGGTAACATAATGATTACTTTCTTGAAATGAACACAGTAAAAGACACAGCAGAGCCTTTTGGAGTGCTGTGAAATAAATATTGCATGGGAGAATAATAACATTAATAGTATTATTATGATTATGGGGTTGTTTTGTATCATCTGGTGCATATTGGTAAGAGCTGTGTGAAATCCGAGTAGCTGTTGGGTAAGTATATTGCAATGGATAATGATTGTTTCTGTCCTGCAGTGAAGAAAATAAAAATAAAAACAGAAACAGGCACTTTGCAGTTTAACAGTCAACAAATTAATGCATTGTAAATCCCTGGGGTTAGTAAAGTTAGAAACTGGATCTACATGTTGGCTTTAAAACTACTAATCATTTGAAGGTTGATCAATTCCAGTTTAGCAGGTAGATTTTCTGACTTAAAATCCTGTGGTGGCCTGTGTAGATATTTTCCTCCCCTTCTCAGGAATAATTTAGAGAGATAAATCCCTTCTCATGAATCTTGGGGCTTCAAGGGTGTACAGTGGGTTTAGTTTGAGAGATTAAGATACACTTGATCTGCATTTCTGACACTGAATCTGAGTTTCAGGGTATGATATATATTAATACTCAAATATGCGCATAACATGATTTTTAGTATGATTGTTATGACCATGGATAATGTCACACCACCACTGAAATGGCCACATTACGTTAGCTACAGACAGAAGCTATATGGTTGACTCATCGAATGCTAATGGTAAATTAACAAGTTAAAATGACTAACTGGCTATTTCATATGATATGACAAACCCTGACTAAAGGGGATTTCTGCTGCTTACCTAATTAAACGCATGGTTGCAGTATAAAATTCTAATTTATTGATTTACTTGATCCTTTTAAAATGCAACATTATTTAATGAGTTGTGTTGATGTAATAATGTCGATAATTACATCAGCTTCATATTGTGTGCAATTTAAATACAAATGTCTGCTTTAATTGATTCAAACAAAATTCAAGTTGGCACAACAATCGAACTGAATGAATAATTTAACTTTTCTCCCACTTGAGTTCAGGATTTCAAGTACCTTTTAGTCATATTGCCAAGCCCTAATCTGCAATTTGCAAAAGTGAAACAGATGTTTCTGTGTTCCTGAGGAAACAAACAGGGCTGGGGACAACTACTTTCTTTCCATGTGTCATTGAAAGAGTCTTATGGCCAATAAAACAGTTTGCTAGCTGCCCACCTCCCGTAGCCCCCAAACTGTGAAGAGAAATAGAATAGAATTAACCTCTGTTAATGAATTTCAAAGTAATGCCATACTTAATATGTAAAATGCTTCAATATGTGCTGCCAAGGACAATTGCTTTTTTTTTTGATAGCCCAAATCAGTTAATGTCTCTTTCTCAATACACATCACAAAGTTAATTCCACAGCTGATTAATTTCTAAGTGTCACAATATGACTGTTTCAAGCCATCCACTTTTTCCCTCCTTGCACAGCTCATCTTGGTTGTTAAAGCACTACCTGGTTGCTAGGCAGCCCTGCTGGAAGACGAGTGCTCATTTGAGGGCTCAATCTGCGTCACTAAAGGATCTCTTCATGTGGAAGTAATTGGTAGGTAAAGGTCAAAAAGAGATCCTTAAAATATCCAACATGTGTCTTTTATAATGCCATCTAGGAACGTGTAGTTCATATCAAAAAAATATATTTGCATTTTTATCATCTGTCATCCCACTTCCGTTCCTGAAGGTGTGTAAGAGAGCTCGTCATATACAGGTAATTAGATGTTCATGATTCCAGGCACAATAGCGGTAATGGATGCACGCACACACACACACACACACACACACACACACACACACACACACACACACACACACACACACACAGACACAGACACAGACACAGACACAGTTTCACACAGCAATAACCACATCTCTATTGCCTATAAAGTTCAAATGAGCCAACAGCATCAACATTAATGTGTGTCAGTGCTGGTCCGCTTTTCCCGTATTAGGCCTGAAGCAAGCCAGACCAAGAACAACCACTTCCATCTTGTTGTCACACGCTTGCATATTGGGCAACATCGTGGGCTCACTCTCTACATAAGTGAATGTGTATACATAACAAAGTTTCAGCATTCGGAAAGAAAACCTTTAGTTTACATTCTAACATTACTGCCATGACACATATACAAACACAGAAAGAGAGGGAGATGTTTTACAGGTTAGAGTGGTGTTATTGATCCACTAACACTGACATTTTGTTCACTGGTTGTTTAATGATTATATCAGTTTCCAACTCTGATCTTTAACTTGCTTTTTACTGACTGAATTTTAAAGTCGTATGTTCTAAGTTCTGTCATGATACTGGAATTTCTAACTTTCATACAATGCCTAAAAAGGTATTGAATGCCATTTTCAAACACAGGAGTAAAAAATTGACAATGAAAGCATTCAAGTTAAAATTTTTGTTATAAGATAAACATAAACTGGCTGTAACATGAAAACAATGACTTTGCTTTCCTTAGATGGTTGCAAAAAACAGCATAATGACTGCAATAAACATCAACAATAAGTGAGTGTGAGACACTGCAGCTGGTTCCAAGGCCTGACACAATAACTGGTTTGTTTAACGATGTATTGGCACAGGAATAATTGTGATAACCAATATATTATTGCCATTTTGAGATCATTTTATGCCACTGATATAATGATAATACAACTGCATAATAATGCAAGTACATCCTTTCAAAAATCAATGAAAATTTTATCCTTAAGAATATTCAGACATTGCAATTGGCATAATAAACAGTTAACAGATTTTTTAAAAAGTAATTAACATGTGTTAATGTGTACTTGAATGTATATATAAGTTAGAGTACCTGACATTCTTACGTGAATATAATATACAAATATGCATGTAAACACAAAGGGCAATAATCAGGTCATTAAACGATGGGCGTCATGTCCATATATTGTACCACAAGTCGATAATGTAATTATTGTGACAGGCAATACTGCTGAAAATGAGTATTGAAACTGTTTGCAATATTCTGAATCAATATGTATCAATAAAACAATAGTTTTTGACACTTGTTTCAAGGGCAACAAGAACTGATGATGTTGACATTTAATTTGTTGGTTGGCCAGTGTGACAAATCATCAGAGCTCACACTACAAAAGAGAAGAAGAAAAGATCGAAAACACACGGGACAGAAATGATCCTGGATGTGCTATACTTCACATGCTTCCTTTATCAGCATCAAAGCCTGTAATGACTTTGGATGGGTCCACTAAATCAGCTGTGATATGAGAGATTTGTTCTCAAATTAAATGGCTTTAGAGACAGAGGGTTGACATAGGCCATCACACTGCCCTCGCTCTACAGCATGTTTACGTCTCAGCTGCTGCAGCAGGTGTGTTGTGCTGCTAATTTCTTGCGATTGTCTACTTTGTATATCACAGTGTAAACCACTTCTATAGCACTGATAAGACATTGGTTTTTTTGTCTCCATATGCCAAGAAAACTAGCCCAGTCATGATCATACCTGCAGCTTCAGTGGAAAACATTTGTGCCGATACTGAACCAAAACTTTTTCCTATGCCTAAGTTTGGGAAATGTAAACATTAGGGGTGTAAATTTCACAAATTTCTTCATGGTGTATTATTATATCATTTTTTTGCACTTCATTATATTTGCTAATATCACTTTTGATGCAATTTTGATACAATTTTTGTTCAATTCATTTCAGGGCCTGCAACTAATATGACACATTCTCAGTACATATCCTTATTGTCTTTTTTTTCAACTGCTTGCCATTATCTGCATGGCTGTTGCGGGAGCTGTCTCAATGTTATAAAAAGGGGTGATGTTGGTCAGAAATGGTGACCCAGATGTGCCCTGGGAATGCCAAAATATATGCAGATCTTAAAGACGATAATACGTATCCATGTTTTCACTTTGCATCAGTGATATTGGAGCATTGATTAATATTATTATTATTATTATTATTATTATTATTATTATTTAGATTGCTGTAACATACCCCCAATACATTTTTTTAACTCTTTTGTTCATTGTTTATCAAAATACACCAAACTGATGAGTGCATCATTAGGCAGGTTTCTGTTAACCCTCAAATTGTGCTAACTGAAATTGTGAATATAAAGTGCAAAATGGAAACACGTCATTAAAAAAAAAACAAAAACATCCCATTTATTGCAAAACATTTTTTACACTCGCATGAGTCGGTATTTAAGGCAATTTGAAAAAGCCATATTTTGTAAAACTACAAAGGAAACACTTTTTTTTCACTTTTATAGGTCACATGATGCTATGGCTATGTGCTTGTCAATAGAAACTGGCTCCCTCATGATAAAGCAGGCACTGGAAGAGGTGTTACTGCATCACAGAACTCTTCAAAAGTTGAGTGGATCATCCCAAAGTTTTGAACCCACAATTCCTCTGTGTGGAAAAATGGAAACGCAGTAATCTCGCAATTGGGTTTGTCAACATTTCAAAGTTATCTCTTAAGTTATTTGCAAATCGGTAATGGAAACCTGCCTATTGTTAAATATACCACATTGCCTAAATGAAATAGTCTTTACTAAGAATATGTCAATCAGGAAATATTAGATAAGTAAACACGTTTTTGACCATGTTCAGACAGTCAGCACGCAGCCAGACAAAACATAACTGACACAACAGAATTGGTCAAGTATGACCCAAGACAACTAAATCTTTACACACTCTGCAGAAACATACATTCAAGTTAATTAATTACAATAGCTCAGGGTTAGAATGTCTTCTCTCATAAGTCCTTTTCTGTCAGAGACAATCCTTGTCTCCAAACTTAAAGCTATCTCTCTGTCTGAAACAAAGAACTTGATTTGAGCATTTCATCAGACTGTCATTGTTTCTGTGTTACTCAGCTCTGATGCAATGACAGAAACACTCGAATCAATCCCCCCCACATCAGTAATCAGAGCACCTTCCACAAACAGTGCAACACACACAGCTGCATCTGTACCAGCGCAAGCACATACCATTCTTGTTACTATTCAGACTCTATGATTGGTTTGTCCATCATTCTCCCACACTGCAGACAGAGTGCAAATAATAAAGGTTCTCTGTGACAGAAAATCGATACTTGGAACATTGCATGTACAGCCTAACTAAAGTTCAGCCTTCCTCTTGTCTGCAGAAAATACAAGGCATTCTTTAAAAACAGAAGTCATTCAGTCTGCCTTTGTCAGTGGACAGCAATGAATTGTGCAAAATAATCTGGTGACAAACAACATAATTACTCTCATTTCCTTTGAGAAGGCATTACATCTCTTTTTGGAAATAATATGTACCTGTTCAGGAGGTAGAATTCAGCCTATGGCTCACCAGGAGTAGTAGACACAGGCCTATAGTCTTCGTTTGTCATTGGGCACTAGTTTTAATGTGGACCAAAGCTTGCAGCAGCATGTATTTTTTCCAAAAGCTCCTCAAAACAACCCCCAAACCCTGCATGGTTTCTGTGTGCGTGAGTGTATGTGTCTGATGTAGAGAAAATCACCCTCCTAGCCCAAACGCATTCAAGCCATATTTAGACTACCAGAAAAAGGTCAGACAGCTTGTCACTAAAACCGGGGGCAGATTTTGCTCAACAGCCCACAGCAGCAGCAATCTGTGAAGACCTGAAGCTAATTGGATCGCTTTTCACTTCCACAGAGGGGATAAAGAATAAAAAAAGAGGGCCATGGCAAGGGAATAAAAACTGTTGCTGAATAATGTGTTTGTGTTCATGTTTGGTCTGAATATTTCCAGTAGAATAACTTTAAAATTTCCAAATTATGTCCTAAAAAAAAGATTTTCTACCACAGGGCCATACTGCCAATTTTTGTCACACTCTATATTGTTAACACATCTTCACATATGTCGAAGTCACCTCTTGGTAAATGTGAATACACCCACGCAGCTTGCTAATCAGGTTTTTTACCGAGCAACACAAATGCCATGAGGGCTCAGCTGAGTTTACACAGAAACAAATGAGGGAATCAACCTTAGCCAGTGGCAAATCGATGCCTGCACAGGATGGCTGATGAACAAGAGTGATGAGGTAAATATCTAATGGGGGGAAAAGGTTGCATTTGTCTCCTGGCTCTGTTAGCTCCAGTTTATTTCCTCGGCAACAGCCTGCAAGATTTGAATCAATTTAATAGAAAATTAAACTTTTCAGCAGCATGATATTCATTTCTCTGCCTCATTAATGTCAGAAATCCTGTCAGAACCAGCAGTCATCCAAATAACACATCAACAAATACAAAACACTATTAATGGTGGGCAATATGGATGTAAAAACATCACTGGATAAACCAAAATTTTTTTCACATACAGTATGTATGATTCAAAACACTTAAATAAATCAGTACAGTAGCTTTAATTACAATTTGCTCAGAATCATTAATTTTTAAAACAGAACTTTTTTTAAAACAACAACACAATATGATCATATCATCAAATGATTCCACTGAGAATCTGCGAACTATAAGATTTACCTATTGTCCAGGTCTTAAGACGTAATATATATATTCAGTCAGTCTGCATTGGCATGCCATCACTTTGGCAAAGTTACAATATTCAACATTTTTTTAGAGCAGCGTGTATATTCCATTAGTAAGAAAAACCATACAGTTTTTGTTTAAACACAAAAATGGTATGTGATGGACCATGTAATCCCCAAATTTCTTGTTTGCAGAGGTGGTAAGCAAACTTCAGCCTGATGTCTTCAGTGAATCAGTGAAAAATATCTGTAAAAGTTTTACTTTAATTCCCAACATTATGACATGCTGTTCTGATTTAGGGTTGGGCGATACGGGCTGAAAATTGTATTGAAATAATTTTAGGCGAGATGAGTAAGACAAATTAAACAGACTTGTCTCATCTTGTTATCAGTGTTGTTACTAAATAGCGGTTCAAATTCATTATATACGCATGTGGCCACTGTGGCTCTTTCAAAATGAAACACTTTGGAAAACCCCGTCAATTATTGCTGCATTGAGTACTGAAGAGTTTTTCCTTGAAGCAGTAGTATTTGATCCTTACAAAATGTAATGGTGCAGTTTTAAAAGTAAAGAAATAAGCTTATTTTTAATGTTAAATCTCCAAAGTTAATGTGTTATGATGAAGGAAGTGAGCATATATTAAGGGCTGTAATTGTGGCATCATTAGACAGAATATGAGTCAAACAGTACTTTGACTCAGTGGGCTATGTGAGCAGGGTTTGGCATAACCAATGGCACATGGCCAATGAACATTTACGGCGTGCATGTTGACTGGCCACACTGGCCCTGCATATCAGAGTCTAGGACGTGAGTAATGTCTTTAAGACATAAAAAAATATCAATATTTATTTTGTACTCAACACTTCCTTTATCTGTTTCTAATTAAATGCCTTTTGGTGTTTCTGTGTACAGAATTCTGTCATTTGTTAACACAAGGCTTTTATTACTATCTGTGACTGAGCACAAGCCTCTTCACCTTTTCTCTCTAAAAGGAACATCAATTTAATTTATGAGATGAAAACATGCAAAACAGCTACTGTGGTATGTTTTGTACAGCTTTTTTTTATCTCAACATGTCAAATCAATAACTAAAAGACAACAACCAAAGCTAAAGGAAACTTCACTGTTGGACATCATAGATAATAAATCAAGAAAAGTATGGGGAGAAAAAGAGTTATCTTTATTCTCTGGTTGCAGGGTTGATAAAAATATACAAGGGGCCAGTAAAACTCCAATCTGCTGGCCCAGGGGGCTAGTGGTGGATAACACTGGACATTGCACGCGAGTTAATGACTCGCATGACACTGCATGATGTTTTGATAATTTCAGCTCTGTCTTAACAAAGCCAGTCTTGTAAAGTCTCTGTGTTACTGCTGTTGCAGCTCCTGTACTGAGAAAAGGAAGTTGGGCATCAAAGGTGCTGCATCAGGGCAGGATGAGGATTTTTTTTTTCTTGTAGTGTCAAGCAAAAGTGAGTGTTGATCTGGCTCAACAACACACCCGCAAGACATAACTGATGTGTGTGGATGGGTGTGTATGTGTGAGTAAGTGTGAGTGTTGTGTGCACCCAGGGCTTGTTTGGCGTCACGACTGAATTATATTTTACCTTGGGTTTCAATCATTTTTGCACAACAGGAGGCTCAGTTATTATCATGCATTTGCATACATTTGCATTGAATATGCTTCATATTTCAAAAGTGTGATTTATTACCACTTAATTTGTGCAATAAATGTTCGGAGGAGTAAAAACTTTTACAATGAATTTAAATCAAATCAATCTTTTATGCTTCTATCAATAAATGCATAGGGAAAGTCTAGTGCCTGCAAGCGAAAATGTTTATGCGGACTATACAAATGTGAATGTGATGGAGGTATGGATGTATTCAAGCCACCAGCATGTGTCACGCTTCACAGCATGTCAGGTTTGAATTGGTAAAAAACAGGAGCACTTGTTGTTGAGTTTCCATGTCTGAATTCTGTTAATTCTATCCAGAACAACATACAAAACACTGATACTAATAGTCATCTTTCATGTTTCTTTAGCTTTTTTAAAATGCAGGAGAGTTAAAACAAATCACTGTGAAAGAATTTGGACAAGGTATAATATCAGCATGAAAAATGGAAGAGGAAGAATAATCAATTATTTGTGAAGAACACTGGCTCAGAGAGCACCGATAACCAGTCTGGACACTTATATTTGTAATACTCCATTTTGGCATGGAAGGTTCTGAGTGCGTGATTGTACCAGATGTGCAAAAATCAAAACAAAAACTATTCTGCAGCTGCATCATAGGAATGTAATTCCCATCCGTATATATACACCATCACAACAGGAAAAGTCACTTAAAAGACATTGTTGGACAAAGGTCAGCCCAGTTGGACCAAGGACATCTATTCTGCCTGCAAACACAGCTGCTACTGAATGCATGTTGCATGACAGAAAATTGACTACATTTGTGTTTTGGACTGCTTGACAGCTAAAAGATGCAATGTGAATATGTAAACTTAGGCTAGGGAAAAATGGCTTGACACAAATTTGAATATTTTGTGACATTTTCTAGACCAAATAATATGGTCAACATATTAATAGAAAATTAAAATAATCACAGCTTGCAGTTACAATTGCATACCAACTTATTTAATGTCAAAATGCTCAAGCTAATAATGGGTGGCAAGCAGGAAAAAAAAAACAAAACAAAAAACAAAAACAAAAAGCAATTGTATTGTCTGTGAACCTTAACAGCGATTATTGAGCCGAATTTCATATTTATGTTGAATGATCTTGCTGTTAATCCATGTTTCATAGCTGTTGGGAGAAGTTGGCCTTAAGGGCTTTAAGTCAGACAGCCCTAAAGTTTTGGTAATAAGATCATGCTTTAGGCTAAAATTAAAAGATTAATGCCAGAAAGCTAACTTGTGTTGTTTTATTTATTACAGTGGAGTCAACTTTATTGCACCTAACTGGTCACAGTGGGTGTAAATCACCAGTTTCTACATGATACAATATTAAATCCGTTCTTTGGAGGATGATAAGATATTTGCTAATATCACAAAATTTGCCTAGATACAGTTTTGATTTGATTCAATTCAGGGGCTTGTGATTAACATGAGATGATGTCAGTAAATATCTTCATGGTCTTTTTCCTGGACGCTTGCCATTGTCCCCCTGGTGCTAAACTGCTTGCACTGTTTGAATGTTTAGGAAGGTGGTGTGCTTGAACAGAGCTGGCCCAGATGTGCGATGGATTTCAAAGTAAAGTTGAATCTTAAATATGATGATGTGTATCAATGTTTACACTTTGCATCAATAAAATTAGATTGTTGATCATCATGATCTTTTGTAACAGATTGTATTGAATGGGCATATGATATCAATACATATCGATCACAGGCCCCTAAACTGAATCAAATCTAAAGCGTATTATGGCAGACTTTGATGTCAGCATATATTGTATTGTTGTCCAAATTATAAATATAATATTTTATCCTGATAAAACTAGTGATTTACACCTATAAAAATCTATGGTTTTCTATAACAACCACAGAGAAAATACTTCAGTGAAGCAGCCTCTAGATGAACCCTCTGTGTTGAGTAATCAATAATGCAGTACACTAGCAACAGTTGTTGGTATAGTGGAAACCACATGTTCAGTGATGAAGTGCTGCTGTTTAAACAGAATCAGTGGGAGAAGTGAGAAAGGCGCAACGCCTGTAGGATAAGGATTATGGTAAGCAACTTGCATAGGTACGGCTCCGAGGTGATAAGGTAAACCTATGGAGAAATTAAGCAGCTGCCTCAGCTCTTAACATGCAGCTGAAATATTTCCATTTCTTTCATCATACTGTAAGAGCTGAGCCCTTCCAGTAAAAGGTTGCCAGGAGGTCAGCTTACTAGACATACTATGCAAGTGTTGAAAACGTTAGACTTGATGTACGAGTACTGCTGAGGAGAACTGAAAGGTGACTTTGTTCAAATGGCAAGGGGGAAATGTGAAACCATTTACAAAAAAAATCCCCATCACAGCACACACACACACAAACAGCCAAAACAATCACAATGCTCCGCTGTGAGCATGAATACATACATACAAACTCCAAACAACTCGTCTCCACAGCAGCTGACCAGCACAGCCTGGTATAGTCCTCATTTTGGGTAATGCAGGCCTTTTACCACAGACATATCAATCGCTAAACAATTTTAAATCAGAGAAGTGACACAACACTTTTACTTACTGGATACAGATACGATTAGATGTGGAGTTTGTAGCTTCCTTCTAAATCCAGTTGCTGCTTCTCCACTACTCCGCTCTTCAGAACGTCCTGCAGGGTCCACTAAAGTTTACCTGTCAATTTAAAAGATATAACATTTTGAAATAAAACATGTCTCTTTTTTCTATAAAATGCCTTTGACGGATTTAAAAGACCAGAGTAGTCACACAAAAGCCACAGAAACATTTTTGAGCAAACAAAAGATGATGCAAGCAAGTCAAACAAAAGATTGCCCCACATGTTATACAACATTACAATATCAAGTAAGGCGATTATCAAAGATAATGAATCCAAAATGAGATTTTTCTGAGTTTATGCAGACAGCTGGAAACGCCTGGGGGAAATGAGTTGCCAAGAAATACACACAAAAATTGCTTGCAGTGTTTTGACACCATTCAACGATGGAATTGCTTTTCGGTCCTCCCCAGATGTAATCAACGAGTTGAGCAGCCTTCCACTGCCATAAAATGGTACAATCTGAGAAGCAACATATGGTCTTAGCTTCTCTAATCTTGTCCACTGGAAATAAACAGGAGCACAGCTGCTGTCGTCTCATTATTAAAGCCTATGGCAAACCCACTGTCACACCAGGCATTAGGAAATTAAAAGCAAAGATGCCAGGAAGAAAGCTATCCTCATTGGCAGAAATATATAGCACACAGCAGAAGTCCCCTGAGACAAACCAGAAGTCAGTGAGATGAAACTAAATATAGCTAACCACCATTATGCTGAGGTAAATCATATTGGTTGCTATTTTAAGAATGCATCCAAAGCGGTAATTACCAAAACAATGGCGGTAGATGAGTTTCATGCTGAGCGCTGTGATTGTAGAAAAAGCACAACTCTTCCAAAAAATTCCATTTACAGTGTCTGTTTAGAGAGCAATCACTTTGTGTTACTGTATCTGATCTGTCAGGGACAAATGCCTCAGGCTGCCTAAATACTGCCCTCACACTTTCAATGGCCGCTATGTTTGTACGTGTACACTAGAAATAACCATTAAAATGATAATACTTATAGCTTGTTGTGTAATTAGTGGACTGTATTTTAAACAGAGGTGGTAATTAATCACTCAGGGGTTAAAACAAAAAAGGGGTCACCATCTGCTTTGGCTATTCAGCATGCAGCATGTCAAGAGTGTGTGAAGGACCTGTGGGATTGCCTAGGGCTGTACACGGTGACGCTGCCTGCCCCAATGCCTCTACACAAAAACTACACACGCATCTACATGTGCTTCTGCTAAACTCTCTCAGGATAACTCATAGCCCAGCTCCACTGAGATCAAGTTAACCCTTTATCTATGTCTGACATGGATGCATTCAAAGCTTGCAAAGAGAAATTATTATTTTTCACTTGTTTTTGTGGCAAATAAAGCACTATTCCACCAACAGTAACTTTGCAGTGAATGTGTGTACTTGAGTCGGATGGTCATAATATAATGTCATATTTCCATTGGTCAGACAGGTATTGAGTACAGTTGTTAGACAAGGTGTACCACCTCTTAGTGACACAGAGAGCGTTACTGTTGTTCTACATGAGAGCCATTAGTGAGAAAAAATTGCACCACAAACTGGAAGGGTCTTTCAGGGTTGGCTGAGGTGACAATATCCTGCAGTCACACACATTCATGGAGAAGGAAAACAGTCGTAAAGGTCATTATCAGGCCATAACTGACCCATTTACCAGAGCCACTTCTGCATGCAGAAAGTAGAGTGCCACTATGTTAACACAGTGAGAATATCTAATGGTTTGATTGCTTTGGCTAAAAAGAACAGAGACGCTGTTGAACAGCCAGAAAAATTTCTGATGGCTGTATCAGCACAGCCACATTCATCTTCAACAGACATCCACTGCTGCCCACTCCACGTTCATTTTAGTCATTTTCCACCAAGCTGAAAACTTTGTCACCATGGGCATAAAGAACAGAGAAGGGAGCCCTGTTTCATCTTTCCTATTTCCTCGGCCAATTAGAATCCCCCGCCCGCCCACAGAGCCTGGATGACATGTTGATTCCTAATCACAAAGCGATTAGAGAAGAAAACTGTGCGACTGCTGCCATGGGAATAAGTCTTGATTCATCAAAAACACAAACCAAGTAAGCAATTTAAAAGGCTTCATGCTGAGGGGTAATAATATTCCTCATCCGTCTCCTTATTTGACATAACTTTTTTTTCCCATTTTAAGATATAGGCTAAGGAATGTAATAACCACCATGTCACTTCCCTCATGTCACCGCGCTTCTGTTTGACTCAAGCCAGCATTTCAGTTTGCGTTTGTTGTATGTTAAAATGTTTGAAGCTATACAAACGTGGGCATGTCAATGCACAAAGCAAGCCTTCAGCTGGGGAGTCAATTTAAAGGAAAAACACAACTGTGCTTTGTCTTTCACTCCTTCTTAAACATTCAACAAATTAGTTGTTGAGGTTGGAGAGGAAGGTAGGCTCCCATATAAGTTTTATATTTCAGTCATCCAATGAAGAATAAGGAGAAAAAGCATAGCCATAGCTTACTATTGAATAGTGTTTTGTAGACAGCGTATTGTGTTGCAGACAGTGTTTTTCAGCTGTGTTTTACTGTTTTGCAGACTGCTTAACACAAAGCTCTAGCTCGGTTCACAACACTGACAACATGACAGGGCTGCAGCATTGCTGAACTGCACTTGGGACAAGTCTCGACACACCAAACACTAACCTCAACTGTTAGTTGTTCAGCAAGCTTTCACACTGAGTTGATCCGTCTCTCCCAAGAATGAGCAGCCGCTTAGTTCAACACATATCATTACCATTTCAGTCAGTCTCATCTGATCATTGCACTTAATCTCCCTTACAACTTCAAGCATACATTTGACAAACTCCTTTCATTTTTTATATAAGTATTAAAGCACACTATCTTGTATGTTTCCCCTCTTCCTTGTGATAAACACAGCTGGTACATTGACTTTTTTCTTGGAATAATGCTAAGTGCTGCCATAATTGGGCAATTTCTGTCACTAAAACACACAGACATTCTGGCACTCACTCCCCTACCACACCGGTTAATCCACTTTCACCTATTAGACAGTCAACTCTGCTACCTCCGTTTGAAATCTTGACATTTATTCAAAGTGTTTTTTGAACGTGGTGACTAAAATGCTTTTAAAAAAAAAAAAAATTAAATAAAAAGCTCAGCTCTGTCATTTTGAATAATGAATCAGGCTTTTAACTGGTTAGTCGCTGACATTAACCCCTGGCTGCTAAATAACTTCACAGTTACTGGGTGGGGTACAGCAGCAACTCAGCCGTTAGTACGTTCATGGAGCTATCTAAATATATATATATATATATTTATATATATTTATATTTGTCTATTTGTATATGTATATGAAGAGGTCAATTTTTTACAGAAAATAAGTGGTTCACTTCACGTTAACATTACATGCCATTAACACGAAGGGAAATAACTTGTTTTATTTGACACAAATGTCCACCACGCTCAACTTCGCTTCAGCTTTTGAAATGTTACCAACACTTTCAAGAAAATTCACACTGACTACAACAAAACAACTTATCAGCCGGATGAAAAGAGATATCGCTCAAAGAAATAGTCGATAGGCTGTCCGCTCACGAGCACGAAATGACTTATATTTACGCTAGCAGTTAATGTGAACTCTCCCAAGAAGACGTAGACAGACAAAAGCATAGCTTAAAGCATTTTAAAAGTAACACTGTAGTTCGCGGGACGGACGATACTAAACACGTTTAAAAGCACAGGTAATGTGCAACTTACAGCAGGAAGTGGAGTGGTGTCCAGAGTTTGCTTCAGAGTATATCGTTAGCCGTTATCACAGTGATTGAGCGGGCTGGATAGTATGGAGGCTCATCGCAGCGCTCCCTGCTTTCAACAGAGCAGCAAACAGTGCAACAGAGCTGGACTCTACCGTAATAACCCGCGCTCACACCAAAGCGCACATTGAATTCTCCATGCCGTAATACATAGATTAGTGGACCGTAAATGTGGTTGACAGTGAAAACTAGTTTCAAAACAAAAAATCCATATTCACAGGCGGTGAGGGAAGAAGTGCTCAAATATTTTACTTAAGGAAACGTAACTATACCCCCGTGTAGACATACTCTGTTACAAGTTAATGTTTCGCATTCACAATCTTACTTAAGTCAAAGTACAAGGAGCTGAAGTAAGAGTAGGCTACTCATGTAGAATGGCCCATTTCAGAATAATGTGTATTATCACTTGACAGTGGTGGAAGAAGTACCTAAAATCCACACCACCTTTCAAATTGAGCCTACATTACACTTGAAGAAAAACGGTGTTTTTCCACATATTTAAGGATTTAAATAGCAAAATCCAAAGTGCAATAGCCTATGTTCCCCTGAAGTGTAGTGGTGTAGATGTAGACTATAAAATAGAAGCAAATGGAAATACTAAAGTAAAGTAAAGGTACCTCAAAATTGTTTTTAAGTACAGTATCTTTCATCCTTGGATTGTAAGCACCATCCGGAGGGCATACTAGGTGACCCAAATCAAACACACCCATGATGCTCAGGTGAACAGATGCATGCTGGGTCTAGCCACAATACTAAATGCTAAAATAACAACAACAACATTGTTTGTAGCCCGCCAAAAGAAGAACAACATGGCGCATTTGCCGCTGATACTGCTACATTAGCTTAGGAACTTCTCTGCTGGCCCTCATCAAATCAGGACTTTTTGGATTTGAGGCGCTCAGGAGGACAGTGAGGCTGATTGGACTGCTTTAAGAACAGGCAATGAACTCGCAGATTTTGAGGAACTTCACCTGCCAGGACATGAAGACACCAAGAGGGGTGAGTACAACTTTGTTTGCCCAAAACGCTCAAAACTCGCGCAGGGTCTGTTTTGGCTTCAGTGTTTGCGGGCTGTCGCTGCTGCTTTGCATCTCTGTGTTGGCTGCTATGATGATTCTTTGTTCTGCTGTTAAATACACAGGTTATTTATTTATTGCACCCGCTTTTTTGTTTATTTTCTGTGTAGGCTTACTGTCTAGGTTTTGTGGTTACGCGTGGTTAATGGTTGCCAGGCTGCACTGAGGAAGTGTGCAGTTATTCATAATTGCTAATCAGTTGTATGCACAGGCTGTGAACAGAGAAGCAATGCATTGTTGGTTGTTATTGTTTGGACAAAGGGTTGGTGTGATCAACACCACCATGTCGTGATGTTCTGCACCTCGCATGTTAATGCACTTTATTTTATACCCTGAAGCTGTTTTTTTAATATGGTAGTTATATCATATACATTGTTACCATTATACATTCCTTTGTACAGAAGTCATTTTTCTCTGACTTTAGAAAAATGTTTTTAAACTATCAGTAATTTTATTGTTACAACATTATACTCTTTGAATCCCTCCTTTGTGCCGTTTTTACCTTACTACATTTATCTGATGTGGAAGACTTGTAAAATACAATGCATTGCTAAAGGTTAAACCAGTTAAAACCAGATTTTTTAAAAAGCTGGAGCTATTCGGTGTCCCTTGTCACATCTCAGATGAGCAGTCTGATGAGTGATTTCCCCTCTAAACTTTTTTAGATTGTCTCATTTTTAAATAATTGTTGGAGACCCACAAAGAGGAAATATTCCTTTGTTCATATCCCATTATTCGTTTTACAAATCCCCCAGGCTGGAAACCACTGAAATGAATAACCAAACTATCAGAAAAAGACTAACATAATAAGGCTAACCAAAATACTGCTCACTGACTCAACAATAAACAAACTAATATTGAAATATCTAGTAACGAATCAGTCAAAGGGCACATATTTCTGCAGAATTTTTAAAAAATTTTTGTACGTACTTTTGGTATATATTTTCTTGGTGATACATATACTTTTACCTCACTTATATTCTTTCTTACTCTACAAAGAGTATTTTGGCATAATGCAACCCCCTTAATGTCTCTGTATTTATATCTTCCTAGACTGTACGTTGTCTCTTTCCTCTCCTCTAGTGTCCACCTTATTCACTGACCAAATCATGACATACTGCAGTTTGTCTGTTATTGTCTGAGTTGTTTCTCTCTGATGTCTATTTCAAATTCAGAAAAAAAAACAGAAAAAAGTTAAACTTAGTATAACAATATGTCAGCAGCTCACCTGTCTGTGCCTCAGCAGCCACGGGTTCAATTCCAGCCCACCTTCATTTGCTGCATGTCATCCCCTCTCTCTTGCCCTTTCACACGCCAGCTTTTCCATCAAATAAAGGCCAAAAAGTAAAAAAAAATATTCTTAAAACAAACGTAGCATCACCTTCTGTGGTGTAAATGCCTTTCAGAACTGACTCTTCATGAGTTGCACCTGAAAACTAAAATCAACAACAAGCACAGTTTGCAGTAAAATTTGACTGAATAAATCAATCAACACTACATCACTGAAACCTCTGAAACATAAAAATATTTCTCTAAAGATTTACACGGTGACCATGATGGAAAAAGTCTGAAAGCAATGAAAAATGCACATACCATTGTGAGAAAATCAGCTGTGGATTTCGTAATTTAACACAGTGGTGTGTGATTCATAATCTTCATTTGACAACTGTGCCAAAGCAACTGAGAAAAACGGTGAGATTCTCTGCACTTTTTTTAATTCAGTCACCGAGCAAGTTGCTTCTACACAAAGGTAATGGCTTGAATGTGTTTTTCAAAAACTTACAATGGCCCTGGGGTGCAAAACGTTCTGCACATGCTGTAGCTGGGCTAATTCCTGTACATACCTGTATATTTAGATTCCTGGAGTTATTCGTGATCCTCATTTAAGTCATTCCAATGATGCACCTTTACAGCATTTACAGGATATTACCAGGCACTTTCAGCAAGCATGTGAGCCTTTCTTTCTATCTCTCTATCTGCTCTGAGCACTTGCACTGGTCCTGCTTCCCTAATATCTGCCGGTATTTCAACATCAAGCCTTTCTTAATATTGCACAACAGTTGCAGTTTAACAGCCATCTATTTCTACACTTTGTCTTCAGAGTCCACGTGGGAAAACGGCAGGGTTATTTGTCTTTAATTGCCTTTGAAACAGCATCAGGGATGCTCTTGTAGGTGCTAATAAAACAAGCTCCCCAGCTTTGAACAGAGGTGCTGAATTAGTGTTGGAGGAAGGACCTCTGAGGATTCACTGGCAGAAGCAGAATGAAAGGTGTGGGAGGAGAAAGGTACATGGAGGTTGGCAGCATGCAGGATGGAGTTGCACACTTTGAATAAAACAGCTTTGTGGCAGCTTACTGTAGAGAGACTTCTCTGATAAACATCTCATAGTAGCACACATTAAAGAAAACAGCCTTACAGTATCTTAATCTACGCACAGACACTTCTCTGATAAACATCACACAGGCTTCAAACAACAGGTTCAAACCATGTCCGCCCCCCCCACTATGTGACTCTGATTTAGTCTGACACATGACCAGAACAAACTACCTGAATACGTAATTTTGTATTCTGATTGAGGCTTCTTTCATGTACATATTGAGACCATCAGCGACAGCATCATGTTTGCATGTCAGAATTTTGATGTGACTCTTCGCTTGAGTGAATACTGAGGGGGACTGTGATCAAGTTGTTCAGTGGAGAGACAGTGATGTGTTGTATAATTATTAGGACTGTTGCATTAGTGCAGGCATGACTAGCCGATGCATGTTTTCAACCTGCAAAAACATATGGCTGGTGAATGTGGCTGTGGTTAAAGACATAAACAAAGGAAGTGGTTGGATGAAATATGATTTTTATAAAGGAGTAGACAATGTTTTAGACAACAAACCCAGTTGTGAGCCTGCCGAGGAACATTTCATTTCCGCATTACTGGCTTTGTGTCTTTGGTATTGTTATTCTGCACATGTAGGTCAGTAAAAAGCTGATTCGGCTTTTGAAAACCAATCATTGAAAACCATAATGTAAAGACTAATAAAAAAAAGAATTTGGGCAGAAAACGAGAACATACCTTTATTTGCTGTAAATCAATATTCCTAAGTCAAGGAGCTTTGGGAGAAATAATCAACTGACACAAAATAGACTCAACAAAGTGAACACTGAGCAAATGCAATGTTACAGTAGTAACTTTGAGTATTAATAACACAGCTAAACAAGCATTACCGGGGCGCCGGGTCTCTCAGTGGATAAAACGGTGCCCCATATACAGAGGTTGTATCCTCGCTGCAGCGTAGGTGGGTTCGATTCCGGCCTTGACCCTTTGCATGTCACCCCTTCTCTCTCTCCCCCTTTCACGCTTAAACTGTCCTGTCCATTAAAGGCAATAAAAGCCCCCCAAAAAACAACAAAAAAGCATTACCAAGGAAATCCAGTAATTCACACATAAGCCTTTTAGACTACCTGTTCAGTGTCGTAAAGTCCATCAAATCCTTTTATCCCCATTTAAGTTAGTCTAGTGCTATAGAGTGGCAGTCCCTGTCTCGGCCGACGGAAGTGTCTAGTTTGCTTACTCAGTGGGTCCAATAATGCAGACGCAGTGCAGATAATACCTGTAATTTTTTTTCTAAAGATTATTTTTTGGTTTATGCTTTTAAGTGTGAAAGGGGGAGGGAGAGAGGGGATGACATGCAGCAAAGGGCCACAGGTCGGAGTCAAACCTGCGGCTGCTGCGTTGAGGATTCAGCCTCTGTACATGAAGTGCCCGATCGACAAGTTGAGCTATATGGCGTCCCAATACGGGTAATGTTTTTCATGGTAGTTTAACGTTTTTGGCTTCATGCGCTACGGAGCAACTTTCAAGGTACAAGGTAGATTTATTAGTCATTCTTGTAAAACTACGTTAAAATACGACTTATACATCTACCTTGTAAACTACGTTTTTTAAACTACGCTTAAAAAATAAAATTAAATTAGGAATAAACGTAGCTCCGCTTCCAACTCTGTATTGAGCTCTCTACATACATCCATAATCTAAAATCATACACTCTTTGTGTTTGTCTAAAGAGCAAAGCAGGCGTACAGAATAGTCTTTATTGTGGCAATATCGCAGGATCTCTGTGTAAAAAAACTACAGCTTAAACCTTTTTTGCACAACATATGGGTCTTTTAATAAATTAATAATGTCAGTTATTGGAATAACCTGTCAAAGGATATTGCAGCACATAAAATCTGGCCCATGGTCATGATTCAGTGGCATTTTTGCCCACCGGCATGATTAAGACGCCCACCCTCAAGTGGTTTATCAGGATGTCAGACATTCAAGGGAAATAGTGACATTTGAGAGGGAGCCATGATCGCTGTGGGTGGATGTTGGAGGTGAGTGGCAGGCGCCGGCAATTAGGTGAGAGGGAGGGAATGTAGGAGGTTAGGTAGACTGGTGTGAGAAAAGCTGAGACGTGTGAGGGAGAAGACATTCAGTCAACCTTTATTTATACTATGAGAGCACGTGTCCTGTGTGGGAACCTATAGAATGAGGAACTCCTGTGCTGTGGAGAAGAGGTAAGATGAATGGCCTGTTTCCTGGGAGTGCTTTATAAATGTATACTGAGGACTGCAGGTCTCATCTATCTGACAGAGAGGGGCCAACCTACATTCCTCTACAAGTCACAAGCGATGAGTTCTTCCCCTGAATTTCAGAGCGCTGTGATGTTCTGAAGAGTCAAGATGTAGGAGCGCATGTAAATCATATCATCAACGTCCTGCACTGACAAGCTCGTGGAATGAATTATGGTTTGGGTGGAAATATGAGGGGTTGAGGCAGTGATGTTTTCACTTTTATCATAATATTTTTCAACACATCCCATTTTTAGCCTGCAGACACAGAAACATGCACATGTGCTGCCTGTGATTTCAGCAATGAACGAGGAAATGTGGGCTCCAAGAAAGGGGCTGGTATGTGGGAGGCATATGTGCTTTGTCTTCACCCACACTCAAACCTGTCAAGCAAACAAACAACACTCTTCTTCCACCCCCAACCAGCAGCCGCCAATTGGGTGTTTGATTATTGCACATAAAGAGAGAGGACTATTAAAACCTATTTTGCGTACTCTCATAGGTTTGTTGTGCAAAATGTCAAGTCAATTAGGCAATGCCAAAGTGCAACAATTCTCTCTACTGCAGTGAAAGTAAAAAAGATTCCTGTAATGCAAGAAAATCAGTGTTCTTGGTCAAGGCCACTCACTTTCATCACCAACGACAGGCGGACTATGAGATCCAAATGATTTTTGTCTTGTCGCCCTTTTCCAAATGAATACAAATTGCTCTTCCTTCCAGAGAAGCCGCAGATCAACTCCACATACTGAACATCTCAGAGGACCTTGGCAACACCAAGGTCTCATTATCAGCTTGCTTACTGACGTCCCACCTCTTCCACTAAAAATGTTAGACAGCTTAAATTCTCTTGCTGAGCCTTGTCTCACTTCACGT
This sequence comes from Plectropomus leopardus, assembly GCF_008729295.1. Classification (NCBI taxonomy): domain Eukaryota; kingdom Metazoa; phylum Chordata; class Actinopteri; order Perciformes; family Serranidae; genus Plectropomus; species Plectropomus leopardus. The sequence goes on along the minus strand of NC_056473.1, from coordinate 7,828,961 downwards.
CCTAAGATTCCAGGATGCTTTAAAAGCGTTAGATATCCTTGGCATGTATGGCAATCATATGACCTTATCCTGTTAATCCCGGCTTGCCTCGAGAAAGAGTGATATGCTGTTTAGGATAAAGATAGTGACATTTGTTTCATTTGAAGGGATGGTTTATTTAGGCTTGTTGCCAGTGGGCTGAGAAAACCAATACCAGTGATCACAACAGGAAGACTGCAGGAAATCGAAGAGGACAGTGACTTCCTGGTAAAGAGAAATAATCAGCCAGTAATGCCAGGTGAAAGAGTGTGTTGATATATACAGCTGTACGACGAGAGGTGGTTTATGGAGAGAGCCGATGAAGGAGAGGTTGAGTGCATTTTACCACAGGGATAAAGCATTGGGCCTCATTCACAATAATATTTTTTACATTCTTTTTTTATTTGGTAGAGGAAAATTCTACATCAGACTCATGATGTGTCCTTAACATGCAGAGTTGCTCACACCTGTATTCTTATAAAGATGATTCCCATTGTCCTTGTAAATTAAAAAAGTGCATGTCAGTTCTCCAAATCTTAAGTGGCATAGGTGAATGCCCACCAATTCCCATAAAAGAGCATGAGATTGTAGGGCTGTGTGCACACACAGAAACTGAAATGATCAGTTTAGAGAATTAAAAGTCCAGTGAGTAGGATTTAGGGGGATATAGCGACAGAAAAGGAATATAATACTCATAACTAAGTTTCCAGTAGTGTATAATCACCTGAAACTAAAAACTGTTGTGTTTTTGCTACCTTAAAATGAGCCTTTTATATCAGATACATACTGAGCAGGTCCTTTCACAGCGTTGGCCTTGTTGTTCTACAGTAGCCTAGGAGGAACAAACCAGGCACTGGCTCTAGAAAGGGCAAGCTGAGTTTTTGCGTCAGCCACCGTAGTTCCTTGACGTGCTTGGCATATGGGAGAACTTTCAGATTGCAGCTTCACTGCTAGATGCCACTGAATCCAACATGTTTGACCTTTAAGTCAAGAAGGAAAAAAAATGTGTAAAGAGGGTGGAGCGCCGAACTCCAAACCAAGCAGCAACCTCAGATGCCAGTTGATCCCTTTGGAATCCCATGTTAAAATCCCTAACTGTACAGCAGAAATGAACATGTTTACAGCCTGGTACAAAAACGGTCTTGTCTATAGAGCTAATTTCAACATTCATTCAACTGTACGGGGGTAAATTTTTGTATAACTCACGCATTTACATTTTATTAAAACCTAAAGTTATGCATAATTAAAGGCAGGCCACTCTGAATGACAGGCTGTCTTCCGATGTCCTCAGCCAAGTGAGATCCACCCTTTTCACTAGTCCACTGTGCCAACCTTTTGCCCAAAATAAAGTCACTTCTGGCTCGAAAAAAAACAAGATAGTGACATCTGAAATGCTGAGCTAGAGGCTTCAGAATGGGAATCCACAAACCAGTGGGTGACGTTATTGTACCTACATCCATCATTTCTAGTGCGATTCTGTTTGCTGTGGTGTGCTGGGGCAGCAGACTGAGGGCTGCAGATGCAAACAGACTCAACAGACTCATCAGCAAAGCTGGTGATGTGGTGGGGGTGAAACTGGACTCCTTGGAGACAGTGATGGAGAGAAGGATGCTTCTCAAACTACGGAGCATCCTGGACAACAACACCCACCCCCTCCATCAGCTCCTGGTCCAGCACAGGAGCACACGGACCAACAGACTCAGACCACCCACCTCAAAAACTGAGCGTCACAGAAGGTCCTTTCTCCCAGTGGCAATAAAACTGTACAACTCATCTCTGTAAATTCACTGTCATCCTTCCACACTCACTGCACAGTGGCAGGTTATTTCATAAATGACCCACTTATTGTACAGTCTTATTTATTTCTTGCGCACTGCTCTTTGCACTATGTATATAGTTTATTCTGTCATTATGTGCACTATGTGCATTGTCTTGTTTTTCTTACCTGTTTGTTGTTGTTGAGCGGAGCACTGTTACGAACAGAATTTCCCTTGGGATGAATAAAGTATTCTGATTCTGATTCTGATTTATAGAGTATTTGCGCCAGACATACAAAAAAACTTTAATAGTTCTGGAGTGGAGTGGTATTTCTGCAGGAAGTAAACGCCAAAGGAGTTGTCATATTTAGTAGCGTCAGTAGCCGATATAAAATAACACACAAAAGAGATGCATGGGATCACTTGTTCAGTGAACGTTGTATCCAGAGAAGAACTCATTAAAGTGAGAGAAAAAAACGATACAATTTCAAACCAGAGGCCAAAAGAATATTACCAAACAGAGAAGAGACACGCTGACCACTGGAGGGGCACAGGCTTTCCCTCGTCAAATAGATCCACACGGCGCTGGAAGCCAATGGGGCATGATATGCAACATCTTGCATCAGCATTAAAAATGACAGGGTGCAGAAATAGGCCAATTTAGGGACTATAAATAGTGTGATCACTTACCAATTATTAGATTGGTTTTTATTTCTTTTAAAAGACCATAGTATTTGGTAAAATAATGAGAAAACCTTGTACTTTATATCCTAGAATATTAAGTATTAAGCAGACAAAATAACCATTTACTTTGCACAAACATGTCAGCAATCAAATGTGTAAAAGTGTTACTGAGCGTGCTCAGATTCTGCTCTTAAGAGCAAATCAATTGAATCGTTCATTTGAACGGTTGATGAATGAGGCCCATTGTCCAAAATAGCTGTTATCCATGACGTTTACTGTATCAAGAGTACAACTGTCCTGGTGGACGCCCCTGCTGTCATGTGGAAGCACAAAAATGGGTGTTGGAGAGGTTGGAGCAGGGTGGATTGTGCATGATGAGCAGTGGTCAGCTGTGGTTTGGCTGTTTATTTAACAGCGAGAATCTCCCATGAGGCTCAGCTATAGCCCAACAGTTGCTTGAAAGTGGAAGGAGGCAAAGGTCAAGTATTCTTTAAATGCATGCCCTCCCTCCTTTCCACTCTGTCTGCAGGCGGGCTCATTGACCTGATCTCTACCAGACCGGACAAATGCACAGCCAGTTAATCATTTCCTTGGCTCTGCCTTTACTTTGAGATTAATCTTTATTTTTCTCTATCTGATCCTGGAGAGAATTAGAGAACCCACTAATCCAATAATAATCGGTACGCAAAATGAATTACCTTTCCACTGAATAACTTCCACCAAAAATAAATAATAAGAGATGAGAACGGCATTGTCTTTGTTGTACACAATCGAGATGTTGTCCATTGCAAACACGCTTTGGAATTCCAGGCTGCATACAGATTGCATAAATGGGTTTATTCATAAAGATTAAGCAAATGGAAATAGTCTTTTGACATAAAGGAGCGCTCCGAGGCTTTGGCCCCTTTGTGCCTCTACGTGGGATCCAACTAAATATTTAGCACCTAAGCTGTTCTTCCAATGGAAACAATGGCTCTTTTTTCTTTCTAGTATAATTAAATTTCCTCTTTGCCTCAGCCAAGAGCTATTTTGAGAATCTGGCTCTTTTTTATTCTAAGCCAGAGAAAATCATTAACCCAAACACAGGCTTAATTCAGATTTGAAGGCATTTTACTGCACAGTTTTGACAACAGAGGCAGAGTACTTGAGTCAGAAGGGGCCAAATCAGATTTTATATGATGTATGAATGTTTCACACGCTGACTGATGTGCCAGAGGTGTTAGAAAAGAACTAAACAAATATATATATGAAAATGCAAGCTTTAATATAAGGTGCAAAAAGGTCTCAGCTAGACAAAATGCTAATGACTTCATTAAAAAAAGATTAATTCTAAATAATTCAGGTTTGAATTAGAGGAGGTGTTGACTGTGGCTTCTGCTGACTGGATGCAAAAACAGGACCACGCTTGGTAAACACCAAGTGTATTTAAACTGTTTAAACCAATAAATGTAAGTGTAATTGATCAGGGCGTATAACACCCACATCTATGTGATACATACCAGAGATGGTTTACATCCAGCCAGGGCTGTACAGTATTTCTCTCCAGATCAGCACTCTTCACCCTTCAGGATGAATATTTGATTTCCTGCACATGGCTGCATATAATATTTTTATCACATTTCATCATTAATGTTGAGGAATAAAATCCCTTAGTGTAAGAGGTGAATAATTTCATAGCTGATATTGACTAGCTTCTTCCCCTCCATTCATGAGCAATGCAGACAGGCAATCTAACACACCTCAGAATGCACAGACATGAGCACTATTTAACATTTTATAAGGACAGTTTTGTTTTGCTGGTAGACTTGGAGTGTTTAATGAGATGTTTAATGTGAAGTAGCTTGGAAAATCGCAACTTTTTATAGAACAGCTTGTCCTCACATTAGCCTCCCTCACTAATATGTGCATAGAAATGTTTTCACTTTGTGCATAAAGTAAGTGAGCATGCAAAATTACTGTTGGATTCATGACATGTGCGCACAGGCCAGTCGGAATCATTCTGCATTGACAGGCGTGTGCCTGCTATTTGCAATCAGCATACTGCCATGCCCCCATTTATCTATACAAGGAAAATGTTTTCCTGGAAGTGAATTACAGAGAAGGTGGTGGAGTTGTTTCTACACACATATTAAAGCCCTGACACACCAGTGTCAGACCGTCAGTGAACATCTGTGAGAGATTTGCTTTGCCCTCAAAGCCACAGACTTCTAACTTCTAACTCACCCCACCCTTGTAAACTTTCTTTTTCTATGAATCTATCCTTTATTGTATCCCATGGCAGAACCGCTAACTCTCCAAAGTGTTTCACTGAAGAAAGACATGTTTGTAAAAAGATTAACAGGTTTGTAATCGGGATGGGTGATATGGCTTTAATCATGATATTTTTAGGATATATTGCAATGCACAATATATATCTCGATATTTTGAAATCTCATCTAAACTACTGTAAACTACTAAAATACAAAAGTATTAAATGAACAACAGTTACAAATAATGTAGCTGCCTACATAAAGTTAAGTTACATAAATGACTGTTACAATAAAGTTTAATAAAATGCTGTTATAATGTTAAATAAAGTAAAGTGTAAAATTAAATAAAGTACTGCTATAGTAAAGTTAAATAAAGCACTGTTATAATTAAATAAGTTAAAGCGGAACCCATGGTGCTTTTATTTCGAAGGACCTGGCTTTTCTCTGGCTTAGGGATTTTTCTCTTTCTCTTGAAAGTGTGTGCTGTGGACTTGAAGCTTCCGGTCAACATATGGATGCTAGCATTAGCAGAAAGTTAAACTGTATCCGTGGAATGAAGATTCATCTATTGTGAGCTGGAAACAAACTAATAACTCTCCAGTTCATAAATTGCAAGGATTTTCAAGTCAGACTGGTGCTCCGTGATCACAAAATGTTAGTCATGATCAGAGCTGTGCAGATGGAAAACACAAAGCTTCACCTGCTCACACTACTGCCACTACCTCTCATTACGTTAGACTCTAACCGCAGTGCCGTTAAACATGATGATCTATTCTCTATAAGCTGGAAACAAACAGCTCTCCAGTTCATATATGAAGAGTTTTTGCAAGTCACAGTGGTGCTCCATGGTTGCAAAATGCAACTAAATAGTCACCGTCTGAAGCTCTGCAAAAGCCCTGTATTTTTGTGTGTGTGTCTGTTAAAGGCAAGCCACCATAGGAGAGTGCTAAAACTTTTTTTTCTTAATTTATTGAAGCATCATTATCAGCAGCAGCTGTTTTCTCTTCTAGTCCCTTTTGATAGAGTGATAAAATGACATTTTTGCCTTTTTTTTTGGACTCAGATCTGTGATCTTTGACTCAGTTCTGGGAAACACAGCACTTTGGCATTGTAAACAATAGGAGGATGGACCCAGTAATAGTATTTTGAAAGGGCATTATGCCAGACTTAAAGGTAAAGTAAGGTGAAGTAATGTAGATTTATTGGTCATTTTTTTAAACAAAGTTTAAAAAATGAAATTTAAAGAAAATTTAAATTGTGTTAAAGACTGGATAGCCAAAATAATCAGCTACCTGATCATAGCAAGCAACAAAGTATTGACTCCTATCTACCACATCACGTAAGACTAACTAATGTGCCGCCACTCGGTGGATGTTTCCAACCGCACGCGTCTGTCCACTTCACACAAGACACTGTGTTGATGTAGAGGCCAAACCATGTAATTCCAACGTCTGACTTCATGACATGATGTCATGGGGCCCAAAAAGACTTTTCCCCATTGACTTACATTGTGAAAGAGATGTGTGCCTGCAATCAGCCTATCCCAGCAGACAATGGTTGAGAGGCTGCTGGACTATCACACAATTATGGGTTGTATTTAAGCACTGTGTCACTTTGTGAATGTTATATGTGTTGAGAAAAGGTCCTTGTGACTTCAATCAATGCAGAAGTAATACGTTTGTGAGGGAAATGACTTTTTTCTGTGGAATTGGATCTTGGGGAGAATTGATTCTCTGAGACAAAGCAAGTGGTGTGCGTGATGCCTTATACTCATCTTTATTTCACACCCTGACAAAATATGAAATTATACCTGAATATTAACGACACGTCGGTTCCTCACCTGTCCATTTAGAGAGATTTTTGGGGAACTGATAGCACACTATAAATTGCTCCTAGAATAAATCTAATCACTCCTGCTTGCATGCTCCACTCTTCCCTCCAGCTCATCTCACCAATTTTCCTGTGCCATCAACTGTTGCTCTGCTCCATGTTGGCTTCATGCTTTGTCCAATATATATATAACAATATATCATAATTACTATTTTGACCATTTGGGGAAAATACCTTTGAGACTGTGTACAATTGTATATGATTCATCCACTGGGTAACATCTTGAGATGTAAGTGTGCAGTCAAATGTAAAAAATAGATTACAAAGGAGTCATGCTTGGTGCAAATGATAAATAAGGGAGATGTAAGGTTCTTGGGGAGAATCTTTGGCAAGCTGACAGATTAGAGCTGAGGCTGTGAGTGGGTGCACAGTGTTGTCTTCACACACCTCTGCAAACACCCACAGGCACGGGAAAAACAGGTGGAAAGAAAATAAATGGACTTTTCACTGTATCGGTAATAGATGGGCACAATTTACCTCCTGAAGTGTGACAAAATGGTGATCATGGACCTGCATAGAGAATGAAAAATTAGCTCCTTTATTAAAAATCTTGAGTAAAAGATTGTGCTGCTTCAGCTCATAAAGTAAATAAATCCAAAAGCCATTGAATCATAAGTCACTTTACGTCTGCAGCAGGCCCATCCCGTGCCTTGATATCCAGCTGAGAAAGATTTAGATAACCTCAGCTCACCAAAGACGTTCTCGTGTGAAGGCATACATTGATTTGTCCTGTATCCTGCTGACAGGCCGGTCGTTGCATTGATGAGAAGAGAGGACTGAGAGTACTGTTCTTTCCTCTCCAACAGGAGGTGAAATAAGACCTTGACTGGCACTCTTGTAGTCTCTGCTCTGCCTGCTGAAATATGATAGCTCTCCAGCAATCATTTAATCATGATAATCATGACTTAATCCCCTCTACTATGTATATGTGGGAATATGTCCCCCTCAATATTTGTAATGACCAGGCATGTCATCACATCCTCCAAAAGCTGAAAGAACGCTATCTGAACTGGTGTTTGTCAGTTTAAAGGCCCAGACACACCAAACCGACATCAAAGAACTAGCAGCGACAAAGGTTGACTTTTGTGCTGCCTCATGTCGCTTGTTTCTCTGCCAAAAAGTTGCACATGAACACACAAAAAGGCTACAGCAGACAGCCAACCAGTACATATGTTCAGGCCTTTGCGAGAGGAAATACTCTTCCATACCAGAGAAAGGCGGTCTTCTGTAATCGTCATTTAAAAAGGAAAAACAGAAGACTGTTATGACGCTAGTGGCACATTATCAACACAGTCCAATTTTAACAGAACATAGCATATTTACCATGTATAAGTAAGCTAGAATTGATACACACCATAAGGAAACGTTTCTGCCAAAGAGTTAAATAGCTAAAGAAAAATAATGTTACCTGATATGAAAAGTTTGTTTCAATCTCACTCCCTCTCACCTTAAGTCAATGTACTTTTTTCACCTCTGTTTTTCTTCCCGTGCGCTGAGCTGAACAGTGATCTCATTCACCGACGCTGATTTAACATGCCAAATCAGCTGAAAAAAAGTTGACAAGGGCTCTTGGGTCCGAAAACAGGCTACTCACTCTCCCAAACAGATGCACATTGTTAACTATTATGCACCCACCATGTGTGTGAAGTTACCGGGTACATGTATCCGTTAACACTGATTCCAGACATGGGTCACTTCAAACATGAATGTGAACAGTCTAGGAGGAAAGATCTGATCTAAGGCGATAATCTGAAGCATTATGTCCTGTTATATAAACATAGCCTCATTTACTTTTAGATTGCATCAGACTGTCTATATACTAAGTCGAGCTGCTGATTCTGGTGTCTGACAGAAGGTTTTGCCCTTGCTCTCTAGGGATAAAGAAGGACAGCCAACTTCTCTTACACTTCCCTCCAGTGCTTTATCTTTGGATCAGGATATGTTTCCTTTGGAGCACACAAAAAGCCAAAGGCAAAGTCAGTGTGATCCTTCAAAATGTTACTGCAGATATTTCAGGCCAGCGTTGTCTTTCTGTACCTTCACAGATGAAAATCTTAACCAGTTTTTTCTATAGAAGTAGGCAAAATTAATTATCAAGTACTTTTTTCTGTGGCTGTCATTGTTTAACACTGAGAAAGTGGCAGTGAGACATATAATGACTGCAAAAATTCAGACCTGTATAAAGTGGCACTTGGTAAGGTGTAGTATATGTAGGCTACTGCGCAGTTGTTCATTGCACAGTGGAGAGTACTGTTGTCACAAACAGAGCAGCAAAATGTCTGGCACAGTGAATGTGACACTTGCTGTTCATTGTGCTGAATCTAAAAGTTTGCATTCATTCACTCTAACAGAGACTTTTTCTCAACAAAATATCTGCCTACTGCTGTTTAAGTTTTTACAGTTTTTATTTTATTCTTTGAACAGAGCAGAATCCATATCTGACATCAGAATTTAATTTGGGCACACAGTATGCAGCAGCGCATTTACAGTGCCTACACTGTAAGATAGAACACTACTCTCCATCACAGCCCTGTTTTGTGATTTAGGTTGTTAAGTGGTTTTTTTTTTTTTTTTTTTGATAAGTGCTGTGTGAAGTTTTTTTTTTTTTTTTTTTTTTTTTAACTTAAAATACCCTGCCTAATGCATTGTCAAGGCACTCATGGTGCTTCAATGGACTATTATGGCAAACACCACCTACACACTTATCTTGTAGCAAAGCAGGCTGAAGGAAAAACTTTTTTGATATGTCTGAAAAACTAAAACAACTGATATCTGGGAACATTATTGGTTTAAAGTTTGATGTTGCGTTAATCAGGCCCTACTTATCCTTTGCAGAGTATCCAGTTAGGTAATTTTTAGTCATGCTCATGTAAAATGAGGATGAAAATGAGAGGCAGAGACAGAGGGAAGTGTATTCAGGTGTGACCAGCCTGCTGCCCCAGGGACACCGACGTTATTCACATTGCACCATGAGACTGAATCTGAGCTGTGAATAAATCATTCCAGTCAGCAAAAGCTCGGAGGAGAGAAATGGCAGCGTGAGAGGAAGATGGAGAGAGAGAACTGTGGGAATACATAATAGGCTGAAAGAAAGTTTAAGTAAAAATGAGAGAAACAGAGAGAGTGGTGAAGTTTTTTTTTAATGAGCATGCTTCATTTGTGGGATTTGGGGACTCATCAGAAAATTGCAAAGATCATATTTCAAGGTTTTTATCATTTATACAAGGTACCAGGTAATTTTATTGTTATTTTTCTTAAATGTAGTTTAAGAAATGAAATTTAAGGTGATCCTAACATTTAACATCCACTATATAACAACCTACTCATTACAAGAGTAGCTATACAATAATTATTTGTAACCTTTGAGACAAATGGACCAAGGATGCCCCTGACTGCAATGTGTACATCCATATTATTATCAGTGTTCATAAAAACAGCAATAATGTCATGATTCATACCAAATATTTCCATCCATGGGCTCAAACAGCCACATACCAATTACCTTGAAAACCATAAAGTTCCCGTCTCCATCAGTGATAGAAAAACATCCCAGACAGCTGAAAGTAGGCCCAGGAGGAAGGCAGGGGGAAATGAAAATGTCGGATGATTACACAGAGAATGTAATACAAGACCATACCAAAAAGGCCCGATTGCACTGGGCAGAGTTGATGGTCTCAGGTCTTCATCTCCCAGTCTCAAAACTGCTGTGAGTGAAAATGCCAAACGTTATCTTGTTCACAGTAGTTCAGCGCCTGTGCTCTCCTGGCTGGCATTTTGATGGTGTAGGTGAGAGATGAATTTGATGTCACTTCTCCTGGATTCGCCATCGACATTTATGTTGGCATATGATCAATGAACATCAGCTGTCTTTATTGTTACATTTACAGTATTTCATTTGTCACCAGCAATAAAGACATCTATCTACACACAGGCAGCTAGTTGCACTGATCCTTCCAAAAGCGGATCATGACTGCATGGTTTCCTCCAGGGCACTGTGAAACATTGTTTCAAACCAATCGCAAAATAGCCTGTGACTGACTGCACATGCCAAACTGTGGAAATCAGCACCTGCAATGTCTGCTGTTAGACTTCTAATCATCCCTCTCAACAGGATATTTTGGGTCGTTTAGTCTCACAGGAGATTTACTCAAATTAGCCAGTAGATGTACAGTATATTTCTACCCATTATCATTTATGATTTTAGTTTTTTTAAGACTGCATTTTTTTTAACAAAAATTATAAGTTTTTGTCCTGTTATGCTGTATCATGACTGTTTTATTTAGGTTTAAATTAACCTAAGTCTTATCGTGAGACATGTATCAATCTATCTATCTATACAGAGTGAATATGTTCAAAACAACAGCATTTAGTTGAAGTGTTTTTCTTATTTTGCACAATGAATGAATATTACATACACCGAAAATAATTTTATTAGTATGCAGAATATGATGTCAATTCCACTACAGCCAAGACTTGATGATCACAAAAATTAGACAGAGAAAGAAGTGGATGTATTGATATCGGTATCTGTTATCAGCCATTTGATTTGTTATATATCAGCATTTAAAAAAATAATCCAATCTCATGTATCCCTATTCATTATGCCGGCTTTGCTTTTTTACACAAAACCAAACAATAGTGCCATCATGTTGTCTTAGTGTGGCATTTTTAGATAGCATACTGGAGTTAGGGAAGCAGACATTTTGGTTGCTGCTCTTTTTCTTTGAGTTAGCTGCTTACTACTGCTTGCTACTTTTTGTAAATCCTGGAATTGCACATCGACCCCCTCCCCTTACACATTTCTAACACCATATTTAGGGAGCTTTTTTCCCAAAATTTCTGTAACTTTTTTAAAAACTGGCAGTCTGACATTCTCACCCACCGTGATTAGCTAGCTGTGCAAAGGAGAGAGCGTTAAACTGGGTTTAGCTTTTTAAAAATCTCCTTGTCCCTTCACACAAAAAGTGCCACAAATAGTTGAACGACAGAGTGCAACACAATGAGAGTGAATTCCAGGAGAGCCTTTCTGCTAATGTGCCTGTTATGTGCCTTCATGATTTGACTCCTGTGTGGGAGAGGCTGTACATGATGAGGTTCACAGGAACCGTGGCTTTGACAGAAATAATAAACTGTACTATTCTCATTCTCAGCCAGAGCAGAACTAGTGAGACACAACTAACCCTGACACACATAATTAAGCTAAAACAATACATGCACACACAGCAACACCGGGTCCTCGGCCATCACATTAATGGCATATCAATAGCTGTCCAGCTGAGACATTGTTTTCCCATCCATAAGCATCTGACTGTGAAACCGTGCTTTGCATGTGAGCTTGATGAAAAGAGACAAAACAATCAACCACCGCTGCAATGCAGTGAAGTTAGAAGATTAAAAACACCAGACAGCTCTGTTTCTGTGCTGATTTTGTGTGCGCAATGAGCAATCTGCAACTCCAGACCAAGACACAGCTTCAAAGGTGAAAGCAGAGAGATCAAGAGCTCTAGCTGTGTCTGTCTGGAAAGTGAAGCTGCAGGATGATTACAGCCAACTGGTTCAGTTCATCTACTCCTACTGAGGTCATGAGGAGTCCCAAAAGACAACTTCAGGAGGCAAAAGTTTAGAAATAAGCACAGATGGTAGTCTCTTTATTGACTGACAATTCAATTAGGTGTATCTGAATTACCCTCATGGAACAAATCCAACACATTTGGCACTCCAAATGAAGACAACAATCTTATGCAAATAATAGTCACTGTAGCTTTTCTTCACGTAATACAGGGTTTAGGTTTTTAAAAACAAAGCCACAGAAAGAATAGATGGAATCGCAGAGAGTGATAAAAGAAAAAATAGATTGTGCTGCTGCATTGTTATATAGATCTCTGACTCCAGCAGTGGAGGGGGGCACTTTGTAAGCTTGAAACCATCTTCAAAGTAGTGCAGAGGCTTATCGCTTCTGCTTCGTTTAATAGTTTTTCCCAATTTCAAGAGAAAAGTGTTCAATTTGGAAGCTGGCGTTTAATTTCCCCAGCTGCTTTCTATCAGAGGTGGCACTCGCCAAACCTTTTTCCCAGCTACGTTGCCTTCCTTCACCAGGGAGGTGTCTGAGATTGTTTCGGGTTTACTTCTATTCAGTTCATTGATCAGTCATGGGACCTACAGATCCAGTCTGTTCACTTAAAGGTTCAGTGTGTGGGATTTACAGGGATATATTTACAGAAACACTATATAATATTAATAACATTTGTTGGTTTTTAATCTCCTGAAAATAAAAATTGCTGTGTTTTTGTTGCCTTAGAATGAAGTGTTTATATCTACATACAGAGCAGATCCTCTTCCACATGGTCCACCATGTTGTTTCTACAGCAGCCAAGAATGGACAAACCAAACACTGGCTCCAAAAAGGGCAATTTGCGTTTTCACATTTTTAATTCGTGCACTGTAATTTGTCTCCACTCTTGGCACACAGGAGAAGTTTCACTTGGTTGCTGTTTGCCCATTGTCACTAAATCCTACAAACTTAGCCTTTAAATAAATATATAGGAATTAAGAAGGCATTGCTGTCAAAGAGAGGGTAAGATTTAGAGAAGTCATTTTGGTAAATCCACTCTTTTATATTTGTTCTCAAAGAGCAAGAATCTTATGAGAGAAAAATATGTTTAAATGTTCCATATACAACATTCAGAGCATTCAGCAGCAAACCACTATTTGTGATGTAAAGATATAGTGGAGTAATGGGGTCCTGAGCAGAGACTGAAGTCATGTTCCCTTTGTGTGTGCTGTAATCTGAGCTTCTCTGTGGTTTGTTATGGTAAGCTTGTCTGGCAGTGCTTGAATGTAAGTACCAAGCAGCAACCTCTAAGGGTGAAAAATGAAGCCATAAGGAAATGCCAAAACTGCAGTTCCTTGTATGGCCACTTGAGGCTGGCTCCAAAACAGAGTCAGTCCCCAGAAATAAACATGTATGCAGCCTGGTACAGAAAATGGTTTTGCTCTCCACAGCTAATTTCAACATTGATGACAAATGTGCAGGAGATTTTTTTTTAAATAACTCAATCGTTTACATTTTATTTAGGCCCACAGTCCTGCAGGGTGGTCTGCTATGAGTGACCGGTTGTTTGCCGTTAGTGAGATCCACCCCTCACTCGTCCACAGCTCCTACCTTTTGTCCAAATATGGTCACTTCTGGCTCAAAAAAAGCAAGCTGGTGACTGCAAAAATGTCTAACTAGAGGCCTCAACACGGCAGTCCACAACCAGTGGGTGACATTGTGGTAGCTATGTCCATTATTTATACAGTCTATAGTTAGAATAGGTTTATATTCCTCATTACCCCCACATTGCACTGCACTGATACAGCAGCTACTAGCACTGTTGCCAAAGCTAGCACTGTTTATGGAGCCGGCACAGCCGCCGGCACAGCCACTTTCACGTTGAGAACGGTGTCCACACAACTCATATGGTCTGAATTTCACGAAGAGCCCCTCTTAGTTTAAGGATGTATGTTGTTCACGTCAGCTGCTTTTGGAATTCCATTAAGATGGTTATCCATAAATCTCAAGAAATGGAAGTGATGTGAGTCTATGTTTTAAAAAAATAGTTTGAAAAGATTGAATATTTACAGAATTTGCTGTATATTATAAAATAGAGATTATCCACTAATTGTTCGAGATGAAAAGTCAATTTAAAATTGCACATTTGAGATTGACTTTTCATCTTGACCAATTTTTTTAAAGTTTTTTTTTAAAGATATGTTTTTGGGCTTTTATTGCCTTTATTAGATAGGATATAGTGTAAAAGGAGGAGAGAGAGAAAGGAGGACATGCAGCAAAGGGCAGAATCCGGACTCAAACTCACGGCCGCTGCGGCGAGGATACAGCCTCTGTACATGGGGCGCTCGCTCTAGCAAATGAGCCACCAGGCGCCCCAATCTTCAACTATTGAACGAGGCCATATTCAACAAGTTACATATTGTATATTTTGTATATATTCTTACTGATATTCTTGCTTATGTATATATTGTTGTTCATTGTTGTAGTTTTGTACACATATTTGTGTTTTTATATTTTTAACTTGCATACTAGTTTGATACAATACATTGTAGTATAAGGCACAGTTTTATAGATTTATATTTTACAAACTTTACACATGCACATTACCCTTATTATAATTTACATTATTACAGATTAGTGCTGTTAGTCTATTTCTGTATTTTACATTTACTGTATGTTTTCATACCTTCATACTTAGCTTATTTACATACTGTGCTAATTGTTTATTCTTACTGTATTTCTCTATTTTATATTTTTATATCCTGGTGCTGGCATTTATTTCTACTTGCAATAATTCTCTATGCTGGCATCAGAGTGACTATAGCGAACCGCAGTTCCCCCCCGAGGATCAATTAAGTATTTTTGAAATTATCTTTGGTAAAGAATATCTTGTAAATCTGGTTAAAATATTATATGTTTTTGCATTTGTGGTCGTTAAGGAGAGTTGTGCAATGTGTTTTATTTTTGCATTGCATTCCCACACTGCTTTGCACCTCACTGTGTGCACTCTTGGGTGCATGAACAAGACACTGAATACAGTACAGTGGGGTACAGTGTGTGGGATGGAGGAGGCGGAGACAGACAGGCACCATACAGCTGACAGTAGCGTTTGAAAGAGAAGCTGCTGCTATTTCCTCCTGATCTTAATGTGCTGACATGTTAATAATCAAAGGGCAACACTACTAAATAACTCAATAATTAGACAAAGACATTTAAAAGGTAATTGTTGACCATCCAAATGTTTAAATTACCATGTGCCTGATATGATCAGAGTGCTTTAAGTCTTTTTCATGCATTTAGAAATGATACATTTCCACAATACTCTTTAATCACATGACAATGAGCAGCCGTGCAGACAGATGTGAGATATGGTTTTCATCAGACAGGATTTTATCAATTCAGCGCCGTCTGACGGACAGATACACAGATAGTCGCTCATGAAAGTCAGGAGGTGTTTTTTTCCTCATGAAACGGTCGAGGGTAAATTGATTTGCCTGGGGAAAGGTACAGGTAAAGAATAGGCATGTCACTCAACAATAGGCCCTTCACTTCTTCTGTCTCAGATTTCTGTGGACCTTGCCAAGTCTGGCAGGTGACCGGGTGAAACATGTAAGACTCCCTGATCACCTGAGCTCCCCAACTGTTGCCATGCCAACAGAAGATATGGCCACAAGGCATGACGAGTGTGTGCTGAGATTTGTGTCAACCTCCTGGTAATACTTGCATACTAGGCTGTGTACTTACAGTGTTTAACAGAACATAATGTGCTGCACTGTCGAAAAAACACACTGTAGATGCAAATTTATACAGTTTATATTATTCCATGGCTAAACTGAGTAAAATCCATTGTCAGTATCTGCATTATGTGATAGGTGCAAATTGGCTGAAAGGTCACTTACTCATTTGTTTTGAATTTTTCCTATCTTACATGATTATTGGCTTAATGCGTTCAGGTTGTTTTCTAGGATTTTTAATGATCCAACCAGATCTGTTCGTGGCAGTCTTTGGTTGTTCTAAGATGAAAAAAAAAAAGAATGGAACAGACAGAGAACCTCCTGTGCTCTGATGCAAGGATATTAAAAGATGTCAAATTATCATTTTAGAAAGGTTGCTATGAGTGAAACTAACATATTTTTAAACCTGGACCTCATTTCTCCATGATTTTGTGTCTATTTGACTACTGGAGACGACAATTTTTAAAATTCGTCTAGCTTTGAAAGAGACTGCTGCAGTCGCAGCAGGGAAACAGGCTGCAATGCAATCCCGTATGGGTCATTGTGCACTGCTAATTTACATCCATTAAAGGTGCTTATTTTTGCCACTGACAGGCTCAGGTTGTTATTATAAGTGTTTGACAGCATTTTGGAAAAGACCCTGCAGATAATTTAAAAGTCTTTCCTCACATTTTTGTTGTTTTGCATTTTGCATACTTTTTAAAATTATGGCAAACAGCAAAATATTTAAAAATCTTTTACATAACATTAAGCTACCAGGGTTTCCCACACCCATTTATCTGTGCGACAAATAGATTTTCAATTGTTTGAAGCTTTAACAGTTGGTTAGGAGTGCTATTGAAATACATATACCATTCGGTTATTCATTGAACCACTCTGTCAGAGTGCAGAGTGTACTCTGGGCACAGGTGGAGCAAAAAAATGCTCGGCGCATCGGAAGTGAATCTTAATTGTTCATTCTGCTGGGTCTAAAAGTTTAAGTCTACTCACAGCTGCTCTTCCATCGATCAGATCTGAAGGACTGATGGATCAGGTATCCATTTCGTGATTCATAAACTGATGCATGAAGAGCTTCACTGCGTGCTGCGTTCATGGAACTGTTTGCTGTCTCCATGAGTAACTTATACATAAAAACATGGTAAAATAGCCCAGTTTCTTTAAGGCTGGCGTCAGCTGTATATCTCAGAAGATAGTGGTAGTCAACATGTTGTGCAAGAGCAGTATCTGCTGTAGTGGACTGTAAGCTGATTTCTGCCCTCTCTGGAGGAGGATGTTGTCCTGTTATACTGCTAATGAGTATATGCCTTCTAATGAGCACAAACCCTAATTAGCATATATCCAATTACTTCAGAGCTCAGGTTCCAGGCTCTTTTCAACAACTAATATGTTGTAGGAGCAGTTATTACCTTCCAGCTGGGGCTTGGGAGGTAGTCTGTCGTCCACTTTGATCTCTGTCCATGTGTCCAAGTATCCTTGGGCAAAATACTGAACCTCAAATTACAAGTGCGTGTGAATGTTTAGGTGAACAGGTGGCACCTTGTATGGTAGCCTCGGCCACCGTGTGTAAACGTGTGTGTGAATGGGTGAATGGTTGGAGGAAAGGCGCTATACAAGTTTAAGTCCATTTGCCATCCATTTGTCATTACATTTGAGTCAAAGAGCTAAGCATTGGATATTCAAAAAGAATAAACAGGGTGCCATTTTAAAACACTTAGAGCACTGTTCTGAAAGCATTTCCAAAATCCTCAAGTTTCTTGTTAACTTCTGGATTGACAGAACAAAGATGATAGCCAGAAATGACATGAATCAAAAATAAAACATGGTATTATCTGTATATACATTGGTATATATTCATGTTGTCTTCTAATATTTTATATTTTCATATGAAATAATGTATTCATATTTTATGTTTCCCAAAAAGAACCAGGGCTTTTCATTTCTGGCTACTTGGATTTGGAAATACAGTTGTAATTTGGGAAATGGGATGAAAATTGTTTTCATGCAACACACTGAATATGTTGTCATCCTGATCTTAAGTGTTTGTGAAGACTCTGGTAGAACATCTTTAGAGGTCCAGTGTGTAGGATATAGTAGCATCTAGCAGTGAGGTTGCAGACACTAAAGCCAGTGTTTGGTTTTTCCATTCTGGGCTACTGCAGCAACACATGGTAGACTCTGTGGAAAAGGACCCGCTCCATTTGTAGATATAAATGGTGTCTTTTAAGGTTACAAAAACACAACAAATTATAAACTAATTAAAATATTTGTATAAAAATCATACCATTTCTGCCAATGGATTTCCATAAATCTTATACACTGGACCTGGGTTAGGGGTTAGGGTCTCTGTGTTGTTGAGTGATTATTTTACAAAATTTTGGATGCTTTATGACTCAACTGGAAATGCAGTAATATATAAGAAGCAAAACTTGTGGCTGTAAAGACAACAGATGTACGTGTTGGTTGACCATAATGTAGCAGGACGTAATGGTTGACTCGGGCCAAAATTTCCCATGGAACAATACAAAATGAATTATCCACCGTTTCCCAGCAGAGCTACAGCAGTCTGTGCTATATGACAGCATATATCAAGGTCTGAAGGTAAACACAGAATTGCTTGACCTCTGAGCAATTTTAATGAGGTCAACGAGCAATCAAAAAGCTACAACTTCAGAGGAGTGACATTTTGTGGCATTAAGAAGGCAGTCGCAGTGGAAGGATTGCTGTTTGAAAATCTCTGACATTGGTTATTTCATGCCATTCAGCGCTCCTTCCTGACAACAATGGGAGGTAAAAGCATGCAATCTGAGGGAGAGTGCTGCAAATGACGCCCACTTTGACCCATTTACTGTACTGTTCAGTATGCCTGAAGCAGAAAGGCGTGAGCAAATTAGGTTTAAATAAGACTTGACAGTTGGATTAATCTAGATTCCTCTTTAATAAAGTATTGATTTCAAAGTAAATACCACCCTGTATTACCTGGCTTTCTGCTCTTATTTTGTTCTTTTTTTGTTTGCCTTTGAGATCCCTAGTGGAAAGGAACAACATATTACCATAAATCAACGGATTCCCAAAAAGCTTACTGACATCATAATTTAAAGGCTTTTAAGCTACAAGGCAAGGCTACATCATCTGGGTAATTTATCACTGTACACCACCATGCCAATGGACATGGTAATTTAGGATTGATTCTTTGCATATTCCTCTGAGACGCAAAAACCTGAGTGCCTTTCACCATAGCAGCCGGAAGAAGTTATAGCTAACCTATTACGCGAGGACATTTCGACACACTTGTGCTGTTCTGTGAAGGATACGGGAGACTCCTGGGATCACTAATGAAGCCCCTGTCCTTTGATTTAGTGATGCCCTATTAAGAACCAATGTAGCGGTCTAGAGCTCTCAGTACTTCTCATGCATTTGACTCCTGAATAAATATCTGACACATTGCTCCCTGCTAAAATACTATAAGCCCGTAGCCCGTTTAATGTTTTGCTGGTCTGGAAAAGCTTGTAAGGGCCTGGCTGAGTTTGAGAGACCGTTGGATGGACAGGGAGAGGGGAATTTAATTATGTCCATTAAAGCCCCTTCCTTACTCCCTCTCAGACTTTGTCTTGTAGTCTGCCTCCATGTGCCAGCCTGGGAAGAGGGAAAGGCGAGCACAGAGGATTTATGGCTACCTCTGTGGCTACTAGTGTGAAATTGGTGCCACAGTGGATTCAACTCTCACATGTCAGAAACTGTGCCAAATAAAAGTCCGTCAGAAAAGGAAGCAGACATTTCAGTGAAACAAGTTATTAAACTATGAAAATGTAATGGCAGGTGTTGATTATGCCTTGCTCTTTATTAAGCGCTATCCCCCTGAGCTCTCTATCATCCAGCCTTTTTTTGTTAGAGCACATTTACCACTGTCGATCCTCAGGATTTTAAACTGCTCCGTTTGGATCAACTTTGATCCACGGCCAGCTGTCCCTGCACCACTGGCATGCTGGTACTTTACCAATCAGCCAGAAGGAGTCCATGTAAACACCACTTTGATCCCTCTCAGTGACGTCAACCACACGAACCCCCAGTTAGAATAAATGAGCCTCATTCTGCAAGGAGGAGAGAGATTTAATAACAGTAGCGATCTGTGAGGCTGTAAGGAGTTTGTGCCAATGGCCGTGTTTGTTGTCAGTAAAGCTCACATGCTGCGGGGGCAGTGAGAGTTCAAAGTTAACACACCAACTGTCACCTGTTGGGGGGGCAAACACACCACCCACTCACACACCTGTGTTTCTATTTTAATGCAAATAGGATGCAAGACAGGTTTACTTTGTGTGTGATACTTTGACATTTTATTTCTATAAAAAAGGACAAGACATAAAAACATTTTTAAAACACATTTGAAATGGAAATATTATCCAAATCAACTTTTTTTAAAAAAAAATATGCACTGATAATCTGCCTCCAATGTACAAACTTGCCCATTTGCTATTTTTGGCAAACTTCAAAAAACATGAAAATTGAAATTCTGATACAAAGACAAATATGTTGCAGCTGTTTGGAATGTTGCATGAATAATGAACAGCATTTCTGGTTCACTACAATTCCAGTTCCATATATGATAAAAATGTATGTAAAATCACATTTAGGGATATTTGCTTAAAAAACAGCATTACATACAGTGCATGACTAAATTATCATCCCCGAGACTTTTACAGGTTTACATATTTTTTAATAATGAAGTGGTTTTAAGATATAAAAAGGCACAGCATTTCCATGTATTCTGCAAATTTCCAGCATGATCGACATGCCAGCACTGCATGGTTTACGACTCAAACAGATCACAGATGGCCAGGTGTGTTTTAGACACAGACAAGGCTGGGTACAGAGGGTCAGTAAACCTGTGCTTGAAGGAATGCATCAAAGCTAGACTGCCCCCTGGTGTCACATTAAAGAATGATAAAACACCCTCATCAAAGTCGAGGAACACTCCTACCCTCTGCAGCCCATCTGCGTCCACAGGAACCGCCACCTTGTTATGCAGAGCCTCCACCTTCCTTCTGTCACAGGCCAGGCACCAGGAGTACGAGTTGAAGCCCAGACGAGAGTTGTCCTTTTGGCCTTTTCTCTCTATCTGACCCTCACACAGCCCCACCTTCCAGCGGCCTTCATCTGCAGATACATTCACCTCCCAGTACCAGCGCCCCTCCTCCAGGGCACAGGAGGCCAGGACCTGTGGGAAGGAGCTGAAACGAGCCTCGTGGTCCATGTAGGCCTGCTGGGCTTCACTGTAGGTCACTTTCCTGTTGTTATCAGACAGATGCAGCTTTGGATGGGCTGTATCTGCATCCAAGGAGGGAGCAGTGCCATCTGAACACAGGAGAGGAAATTAAAGAAGACTTTAGATGAGAAGATGAAGACTAATTGAACATGCCACCTTTGAGGCCAGCAGGATACATTCAGTGCTTTGGTTTAATTAGCTGTGATTCATCACTGAGTGGTGAACGGGTGTGGGTATAAAAGAAACACTTGTCTCACAGAGCAGTCTGTAGAGGTCTCTGTGTTGTCCTGGCACAGTGATGATGACTGTGTCCAGACGTTTCTCGGTCCACCTCTGCAGACAATTCAGACGGCCTTGATCTACTTCCTCTGGAGCCTCGGACTGGTCCACATAGTTCCCCATATCACTAGACCTGGTGACGAAGAGCAGAGAGCACAGAGAGCATGAAGATTTAAGTCTACTGCATTTCTTTATTCCCTGATGACCCTCTCCAGGAATCACACAGGGCAGGTTTCAATTAACCCTCAAATTCCACAAATTGAAATGGATAATATAAAAAATGCCTAATGGAAACACGTCAAATTAGAAAAATGGAAAAGGTTTTTATCCTCACATGAGGTGGTATTTCAGGTGATTCGAAAGAGCCATATTTTGCAAAACTGTAATGTAAACACTTTTTTTTTTTGCTTTTATAGGTCACATGATGCTATGGCTATGTGCTTGTCGGTAGGAATTCTCCCTCGTGCATGATGCAGCAGACGCTGCAAGAGGTGTTGCATCGAATAACTCTAAACTAAAAGTTTTGTGAATCATCTGGAAGTTTTGAATCAATTCCTCTGTGAAATAAACCTGCTAATGTTTTGAACATCCATCGCCATGCTTCTTGGAATATTGCCGCGAGAGCAAGAGTCGCATAACATTGTTAGAAAAGTCGCAGAACATCACTACATGGAAACATCATCTCGCATTTGTGTTTTATCGACATTTCGAAAATATCGCTTAAGATTCTGTGAAATCGGCAATGAAAATCCGCCTATAGTTACAAAAAACAATACTAAAAAGTGCTTGAGTCTTTGCCACTTTTAGAAAATATTCTTCTGAAAGCTGTCTGTGAAAACTGGCACATTAAGCGATTGACATGTTCCACAATCACCTCTTTACATGCAAATAGGGACGTTGAGAGAGAATCACTTACAGTTGGGCAACCTTGCTGTATTCCTGTTGTGAGAAAAATAAAAAAGACATTTCCTTTTGTTAGTGTTCATAAGCCAACAATACGTCTTATATTTTACCAACAAAAACAAACAGTAATGTATGACATCAGACACACCATAATGAAGACCTGGTCCTGAATGCGTTTGTCCCCCTTGGCATCAGCCAGCGCCTCCAGGGTGTGGAGGCCTTTCTGAACGGATTGCAGGGAGCTCTGAAGGTGGCTGAGTTTCTCCTCTAGTCCCCCCAGAACCCTGTTCTCCTCCTTAGTCACACACCCCAGAGCTGTTTGCTCCTCCTGCTCCAGGGCCTCTCTGATGGCTCTGTACTGCTGCTGCACCCCTGCTCGGGCTTCACTAAGAACCACCTGGACAGATACAATGTAAATCAACATGTTATACAATAATCTCCATTCCTAAAAGGCTCTTATTGCAGTTAGAGTTGGTGTTTTTCCAAGCAATATGAAGGCCAAACTTTAAAATTAATTTTTTTTACACTGCTGATGTTTTTTTATAAATCTGACTTTTATAAGCCTGGCATGTGTGATTACAACATGTATAACCATATCCTTGAGTAAAATAAGAAAAATACAGGACAGGCAGGTTTAATAATAGCACAGACATGTTTAAAAACTCATTGAAAAAATAGATAAAAACATCCCGGATCAAGCAGTTGAACTGGATGGACTGACCTTCTGGGAGACATTAGGACACAAGACTCTGATGCAAATTCAAAAAATGCCCTGCAGGAATTGAATGATGCCACCAGCAGCAACATGCCCGAGGAACTGGATGGAATTTTCATAGTAGCTGCTGATTTTAATCATCTCACCCTTCAACTCCAAAGATGTAGCAGGATCAAGGACAAAAACAATTTAAATTTTTAAACTTGGTTGAAAAATGACCATTAAATCTACCTTTTACCCTCTACCACAAAAAAAGATTTCTAAAAAGCTACGGAAAAGAAGAGTCTTAAACTTAGTTTTAAAAATGGCAACATTTGGAGTATTTCTTACGTCCAAGAGGAGCTGATTTCTGCAGCAGGCAGTATAGTGACTAAAAGCTATTTCACTACATGTGGTTTTAAAACTGTGTACCACTAATTGACCTGTCCTTGCCCTTTAAGGAAATTGTGTTGCATTCAATGGTTTCCTTTTTTTAGGCATGGACAAAGTGACTCTAGAGGGCTACTGTGGTTTGGAGACAGCACAAGATAGTGTGTCATCTGCATAACTATGATAAGCTACTTTCTAGTCTTAAAGAATTTCACCAAGGGGGAGCATGTAAAGACTGAAGAGGAGCGTCTGTATTTTTCATGGTACTGAAAATAATACAGTCAGGATTTCTAAATACCCTGGTATACCCTGATACCACACAGGCCTAACTGTTATCTTTCAGTTTCAAGTGACATAAATACATGCATGATTTAATGTTACTAATGGAGCTGATTCTCTTACTCTGAATGTCTCTTTCTTCTGTGTGAGTTCAGTCACCCTGTTCTTCATTTGATGTTCAGCCTCCTGCAGCTGCCTGATCTCTTCCTTTAGGTTCCCCTGAGGAAAAAATGTATACAGACAATAAAACAATAGGATATTTATTGTTAAGGCAGTGTTTACATCAATCTCAACTTTATCCACAATTACTGTGTATCTACAGTTTATATGTTGTGCTGTGAAGTCACCACTCACCCTGAGCTCTCTCTCTGCCTCCCTGATGCTGATGCAGATGTGGTCCCGGTGCGAGCCAATGACCGTACACACCGTGCACACACACACTCCACACTGTTGACAGTAGATACGGTTTATCTCCTGGTGCTCCTGGCACCTCCAGGGGGAAAAATCCTCCATGGGAGGGACCAGGGTGTGATTCTGAAAGACAGGGGAGTCCAAGTGGGGATGCAGGTGCTCTATACACATAGATGCTCCGCACACCAGGCAGGTCTTCACAGCAGGCTGACACCTAGTTTTAGGGCAATAATGACAGGGCACAAGGCTGTCATTTTTGCTCTCTGACCCTAGGAAGTTGCCAACACAAACTGGGGATCCTGAGGCAGCGGCAGGATGTTTAGTGGGTATCGGCGAAGGCTTGCTGACAGGATGTACAGGAGACTTCATTTTACCTGGAGTTGAGACTCCAGGAAAGGAATCAAAGCTGGTGGACGAGGCTGGTGTCTCTGGTGATGTAAGAATTCTTGTCACCTGTGTGTCTTTCTTTGGGGTTGCCAGAGCAGGTGCATCACAAATATCTACTTCATTGGAGGTGTCAGAGTCATCCAGTGAGATGATTTCTTCTGATTTATGCTGGTTCGGCTGGATTGAGATGTCTTGGGGCACATCACTTGCAGGTACTGCCTCGCTGTCAGAGATGTCGCTGGAGGATGTGCCATCACCACGCTCAGACTGTGTAGATTCTGGGGGCACTTTCTTGTTGGGTGTCTCTACACTAGTCGACTGCCCAGGTTTATCTGAGAAGGAAGTGGTGGGGGTCTCCGTGTCACTGGACCGTTCGCGGGGAGATTCGACAGTTGATCGCTTTGTGTCAGGTTGCTCTGGTACAGGGGTGCTGGCTTTTCTCTTCCCTAGAAGTCGGCTGCTGAGCGAGGGCCTCCGCAGAATGGAGTCAAATGTGGTTTCATCATTACTGGATGTGCCTTTAAAAACAAAATACAAGTGAAGCAAAACTGGTCAGAGAGGGTAGACTGAGCACTTATACAGCAATACTTCACAAAACACCTGCAAGCTTCATTCTGCCCAGCACAACTGTGCTCAACTTTTACTGCTTACTGGGCAGTTCTACTTTAGGCAGTTTAAGCACTGACTGTTTAGCTTGTTTGCACTTTTGTGAGTCATTATGTTGCCCAGTAAGCTGATTCAGGAAAGCTGGCAGCCTGCCATAAACTGGCATGCAACTGGTAGTGACTAGAGCAACACTAAATTTTGTTGATGAGATGAGAAACTGTATTCACTGAGATATGGTCATGTCATGACTAATATCTAATCTGCTTATTACAGTTAGTATCAACACAATTGTCAGATCACAACTGGTATTCAATTTAAAATGACTGCCAGAGCAGTTGTGATTTAAAGTCACTGTTTAATCCTTGATCCATCAGTCTTAAATTAAGCTGTGAGACATAAATTAGATAATGTAGAACTCAGGGGGGCACAATGTCAAATATTTGTATCCTCAGGGATGGTCAAAAAAAAAAAAAAATTGTCACACAATAACCAATAAGGTACAGTCCCTTTAAATTAAATATCTTTGAGCTGACGTGACAAAACACAGCATTTGAGGAAGTTATTGTGGGCTTTGGGAAATGCTGATCAACATTCTCACCATTTTCTAAAATTGAATAGACCAAACAATCAATTGATTTATGGAAGAAAATAATTACCAGATTAATTGAAAATGAAAAAAATCATTAGTTGCAACTAGGCCTGGGCAATAAACCGAAAATTTATCGATACCGAAATTTACGACGATAACCGACGTCATTTTGCCCATGTCGGTATATTCGGTGTTTAAAAAAAAAAAAGAAAATGAAAGTTGGTTTTGGTTACGTGTAGGTAGGCTATGTTCTCATGTCCCTTTAAGATGCTGTACTCCGTCGGAGACGTGACTCCGCCCCACCCAGTCTGTAACAAACAGGGAAAGAGAGGTGAGGAGATGGAGGACGGTTTGAGAGTTGTAGCGGCTGCTGCGGCGGCTGAAGTAGACGAAGTTGATGTGGTCGAGGGAGAAGGTGAGCAGCTTGTTCCAAAAAGAAATGCTTCATCAATCGTTTGGCAGTATTTTGGGTTCAGAAAGGACGATGTCGACCAAAAAAATGTGAAATGTAAACTGTGCCAAAATGCCAAACTGTGACTTGTCGCCACAGTAACACATCCAACCTCTTCCACCACCTGCAGTACAACCACGTGATTCAATTCAAAGAAATAAAAAAAGCTCAAAGCAAGAAGCGATCAGGACCAGCAACAAGTGCTTCCACCACCAGGCAGCAGCCTATAACCAAAGCATTTGCTAGTACTCAACAATATGAGCGAACATCAAAAAGATGGATCGAAATCACCAACGCTATAGGCTACCATATAGCAAACGACATGGCTCCCATTGCTACAGTGGAGCGCAAGGGGTTCATACACCTTATGAAAACCATCGACAAGAGATACAGCCTGCCATCGCGAAAATATTTTTTGAAAACAGTGATTCCCAGGATGTACAGAACAGAGAGAGAGAAAGGGTCACTGCTGAGTTGAGATATATTAAGCACTTTGCAGCCACATCCGATCTCTGGTCCAGTCGCACCATGGAGCCCTATATCAGTCTGACAGTACATTACATCGACGACAAATGGAAATTGCGCACCAGAGTGCTTGAGACGGCATATTTTCCATCTGATCACACGGGAGAGATGGTCGGACAGGGCTTAAGAACGATGCTGTCTGCATGGGACATCAGGGAAGAGGACCTTGTCGCCATAACAACTGACAATGGCGCCTATATTGTGAAAGCTGCCAAGCTCAACGGATGGACGCGTGTGCAATGTTTTGGACACCGGCTGCACCTGGCAATTGGTAAGTGAGCAGATCTTAATGGGGATATCTTTTGGTGCTGACCTGCTGTTACATTGTGTGTTTTTGTGTGTTCAATTGTATAATGTAGGACATATTAAAATATTAAATTCTGTCTTTTTGCCACATAATAGAGCTACAGCAGTAACGTTTTAGCTAAAGAATTACAGTTAAATGGCTATAGCTATTTTTCCTTCTCTTAATGTGTGTGTGTGTGTGTGTGTATGTGTGTGTGTGTGTGTGTGTGTATGTGTGTGTGCATGCATGCTTGTTCTTCAGAAAACGCCCTGAAAAATCAAGCCCCTGTGGAACGGGCAATGAAGGTCTGCAAAAAGATCGTCAGTGCCTTTTCTTACATTTGAAAAAAGAAGAAGGCATTACAGAAGGTACAACAAGAGATAAACCTGCCAACTCACAAGCTCAAAACAGCATGTCCAACCAGATGGGGATCCATGCAGATGATGACAGCAAGGATCCTGGAGCAGAAGAATGCCATCACACAGGTAGGCTATGATCCTTGGTACTCTATTGTGTGTCTTTTAGTGACTGGGCTCATGTAATGATTTTAGACTTTATTGTAATTGCTCTGATCTGTCATTTAAGATGAAAAGCGCAATATAAATAAAATAAATAATAATAATAATCATTATCATTATTATTATTACAGGTCCTGGCTGATGACAAGGCATCAAGGCATCTTGTTCCAAAATGGTCAGACCTGGATGTCTTGGAGGCTGTAAACAAAGCTCTCGCTCCATTGGTGGAGTTCACCGACGCCCTGTTGGGTGAAGAGTATGTCACCATCTCATCTGTGAAGCCTGTCCTACACATTCTCCATTCACGAGTGCTGGCTGAGGAAGAAGATGATGTGGCGCTGACCAAAGCCATCAAATCTCACATCCTTGCGTACCTTGATGAGAAGTTCTCAGATCCCCCCACTGTAGAGCTTTTGGACACAGCCAGTTTTGTTGACCCAAGATTCAAAGCAGCATACATTTCTGCATACTGTGTCACCGCCATTCAAGAGAAAGTGAAAACAGAGATGAAGTCAGCAGCTGCAGTCCACACAGGAACTACCGCAGAGAGCACCGAGCCTCAGCCTTCTACATCATCAGAAGCAAAAAAGCCAAAGAGATCACTGGGAAGCTTTTTCAAAGGAAGTGAGGCTACCCCTTCAACTGCACCCATTGTGTCATCTGAGCAAGCAGTAGAAGCAGAGCTGAGCAGCTACTTAGTGTCTCCTGTGCAGGATAGTGAGGGAAATCCACTAGACTGGTGGAGGGAGCATCAGGTACACTTTCCCACTCTAAGTAAAGTGGCAAAAAAGTACCTTTGCATACCAGCCACTAGCTCCCCATCTGAGCGGGTTTTCAGTTCTGGAGGAAACATTGTTACATGCCTCAGATCCTGCCTGAAACCTGAAATGGTAAACATGCTAGTGTTTCTTAGCAAGCACCTGGAGTAAACACTAGTGCATAGAGTAGAGTGATCACATGCAACAGCAGCCATGAGTCGGATTCACATCTACAACACTAGTCTGAGTAAACAGTTTAGGATACCAAGTCTGCTGCTCCTTTTTGAGGCAACCTGTTCAAGACCCTCTTATTCGTAATCATCAGTGTTATATTGACATTTTTGCACACGGCACTATTTAAAGTATTTGCTTAAAAGAGTTTAAAGCTGTCAATTGTCACCTGTCACATGGCAGTGTTTAGTGTTTATTTGCAATATTTTTTTCAGTGTTCTATTGACATTTTTGTTCATGACATTATTTATTATTTTACAAGTGACACTACCTCCAAGGCCTTTACACAGAGATAGGCCTTTGCACAAGGCATTGTTTAGCCTTTAATATTTACTTAAAAGCAACACTACCTCCAAGCCTTTGCACATGATGGTATTACCTTTGCACAAGTCATTGTTTACTTGCACAAATGTGAATTTTTTTTAGTTTACAAGGGATGCAACTTGTTTCTCTCATTATAGAGAACCTGATTACTTGACAACTCGAATGTGGCCATTTTGGAGTAAGCTCTTTGTAATATCCATATTTAGAATTTGTTTATAAGAGATTGTATTTTTAATACTTTGTGTTTGCAGGAAATTTAAGTTATCGTTTACATTTCAAGTAATCTGTGCTTATCAGCTGTTCAATAAATCTTAACAGCTAAAAGCACTTAATTTGTATTTTCTTCATTTATTTTCAGACAGTGTGGTTTTACAGTCCTTTAAAGTGGCAAAATAATTGCAATAAATAGGTCCAGGGGAGTCATACTATGAATGTAACTGCCACAGCCCCATCTATGGCCAAACTTTTTTTTTGTGCAGGGGGCGCAGGGTTATCGTCCATTTAAAGTTATCGAGGTGAACTGCTCAATATATCGTGATATTGATTTGAGGCCATATCGCCCAGCCCTAGTTGCAACCCAAATACCACAAAATTATAAACACGTTAGAAATTAATGAGACCTTTACTCTCACTGACTGTTTGCATAAGATAACCAAAAACTTTTGAGAGATTAGATAAAGTCCCTGACTCTGTAAACAAATATTGAACTCATGACCAGTGAGTTAACATTATTCAAAAATTATTAATTTTATTAAAAAATGTATGTATTGCAAAGATGCAATTTTAACTACCTCTGTTAAAACCAAAGGACGTGTGTGGAATAGAATATTTATGTTATAATTGAGGTGCCAGTATTGTATTGAGGATTGTTTGCTTGTCTATGTGTTTCCCCCCTCCCTAAACCTGACCCAAACCTGGGACTGTACTTTATTTATCAGACGAGGAGGATGACTGGAGTGTGATTTTTTGGAAAAAAAAAAAAATCTTTTCAGTCATTCTCCCTCCACTATAAACAACTTTTTTATTATTTTTTTTTTACACCAAATGTAGGAAGTACTGGAGCCAATGCAACAAGGGCATTCGTTATTACCAAAACAAACATCTAACTTCTAAAGCAAACTCAATATAGTCCTTCAAAGTGACGTGTTAAAACAATCATTGGATATTTTATTTCTGTTTTTATAGTTCCTGGCTATGATAAATGGTGTGGTTTTGCAATTATTTTTTTTTTATGAAAACATGTCTTTCAAACCCGCTTACATGATTTGCTTAACAAAAGTTATTCAAAATAAATATAAACTACTAACATTTAAAGTTGTATGTTCCCCCCTATGCAAAAAAAAAAAAAAAACCATAAGTCCCTCCCCAGTACTATTTTTATTTTTATTTTTTTAAATGCTAACCAGATTTGAAACACCCCTTCTCCCCTCATAAATAACGAACAGTCCCTAACCACCGAGGCAGCGCTTGCATTAATGGTGGGAAACACTATTCAACTGACAGCATCAGAGTAACAGCTTATTCAAGTAGGTCAACGTTAGTTCCGGGACAACTTTAGCTAGCATTAGCAACCAACTTACATTTTTAAAAAATAAGTATTATCGCAGGCCAGTTAAAGAAGCTATGTAAGTTATGATTTCTAACCAAGTCGTTAACGTTATCCAAGTGATGCCTCAAGTTAATATAGAGGGAGACCACTCACGTTAGCTACGTTAGCTAGCGTTATGTTAGCCAGTCCTATCTTGACGTGTGTATTCGGCCACTTTATGACCTGTCCTCCTTTTTATCCGCCGGACAAAAAGCCAACGTTAGCGCAGTTTAAACCGTACCTGCAGCGCCGCGAGGCTGAGTCCATTGACTGTTGTTGGGCGGCCGCTTGCTGCCAAACGCAAACGGCAGCGTCTGGTACACTGTTTTGCACCTGAACTCCGGACAGTGGTACGGCCCGTCTGGGGACACACTCCACAAGTCTCCGATACACCGCTGACAGAACCGGTGGTTACACTTCAGAGTGACGGGGTCCCGGGTCTGCTCGTTACACAGGGGACACCTCGCCGGGGTGTCCAGCGATGCTCCCATTTTGTTTTGGCTGATATTTAGTTTCTGCTTCCGCGATGCGCTGCAGCACAGGCGGGGCTACATGTTTGAATCCCGCTTCCCCTCCCGGTAGTGCCTGTCTTAAAGGTACAGTCCATCAATGGGTGGATCTTTCAGTACAAGTTAAAAAACAAACAAACCACACAATAAAAATACTCCATTACAAGTAAAAGTCCTGCATTCAAGGAAAGGAAAGGTACTGAAGTATTTGCAAAAAAATATACTAAAGGCATTGAAAAATAAAATTATTGCATCGTTATTTGTATAATTCTATTTAATATGTGATTTATTTTTTATTTTTTTGTGGATTAAAGTCAATCAAAAAAGTAACTAGAACGTTGGTGTGGCTTTGACCGGAACACATCTAATGAGCCACAATCGCTGAAATCTGTGTGTTAACATTGAATCTTTATTCCATAACAATGCATGGTATTTTAAAAGTCCATTTTGAAAAATCAAAGCAACCAGTAATAAAGTTGTTCAATAAATGTTCCTTAGTAAAAAAGTACAATGAGAATAACTTTTATCTTTTTTTTTCTTGCCACAGATCTCAACTTAAAGCTATAAAATTTTCCCCCAGTGCCCATTCATATCATGACTCATCATTCTGGCTTGTCCCAAGGAACCGTATTTTACATTTTGTGATTTACAACAGCAGTGTGTTTTAACCATAAAAGGGCTACAAACATTGAAGCCTCCAATGAAATCTCAACGTAGAAAGCTGCAAACATTTTGTGCACTCACTTATTGTACTGCCAGGAAATGCAATTAAATGAAATGAAGTTATTTCTCATTTCACCTCCTTGATACCGCAAAGGACTCCCATGAGGACCATGAACCACACACAATCAGCCATAAACCTGGATAGGATCAAGTGCTGATCTGAAAGGCTGCCAGTATTGAGTGCTGTGAATCAGAGTAATAACCTTCTAAATATTCTTCTCTGTTCCCGAAGACAAAAGCATCTGAGCTGCAAGAAATATGTTTTTGCTGTTATGCCTTAAAGCATCAGCTGCAAAAAACAATGGCCAAATGTGGTATTTTCTCTCCCCACAACATTCTTGTCTTTATGGTGGTCTAGACATGTGACTTGGATAGAAAAGGCTATTGTGTCTTGTGAGTAAGAGGTTAATCTTTCATAATCTTAAAAGAAGTTTTATCTCTCAAAGAGTCAGCGTTTTCTTTGCCTGCGTTGCCTCGAAATATGAGGTGAAAGTTGTGGCCTATCACCGGACAGCTATATTTAAATGTTGTGCTCTGTCTTTTTAATTAATTATTAATGGAAATTGAGGGTTAGCATTGAAATTTTTTTTAAAAAAGTAAATGAAAACATAAATATACACAAATACTTCTATAAAATTAAAGTTTACTTTTAAACCAAAAGAGCAAAGAAGTGTTCACTCTGTGAACATCCTGTGGCTCCTTGCATAATACAGGAAGTCATTAAATGATAAAGTTTGTGGCTCTCCTTTACTTCCTTCTTCTTTTTTCCCCTTAAACATTTATATGACTATTGGTGTGGTGCCAGTTTTTTGTGTAAGGTTAGGCTTATAAGAACACTTTAACCAACAAATATATCTATTCACCAAACTAGCATGAACATTTACTTTGTCTTGACCTTGAGAATAGTAGTTTGACAAAAAACTAACTCAAGGACGCTAGCTTTTTCTGGAGCTTTTGACTGTATGCGGTCAACATCGGCAAATGAATGAGCTTGCAACATCCATCTTCATAACAAATGACCAAACTCATGTATTTTTGAAGACTGTGGTTGAGTTGGAATTGTTTAATTAAATCTAACATTCATATTGGAGAATTGCCCAAGTCCATTACGGGATGCATGCTGTCTGTAAAAACAAACAAACCCTAAACTCTTCATTTATGGTCCTGTTAAACTCAGTATTTATTATTATGGTAAATATACAGGCAATTTGTATGTTGTGACCATTTGCTCTATGTAATTAATTTTAATATCCTGAAAACAAAGGGAGTTCATATGGTAATGTTTTCATTTTTACAACATTTATGTACCCATGAAGCTTCCTTTTCTACAAAATTCTGACAGTTCAAAGATAACCCTGCAATCCATTATATCCAGACCTGGGAAAAAAACACCTCTGACACAAAAAAGTGCAACTTAATTGTCATTCAAGCTGAAATTTGTACGTCAAAATCCAAGATCCACCAAGCCTGAGTTTGCCCACATGAACAAACCTGACGTCACAGCAACATGGCTGCATGCACAGTGAACCACATGCAGAATTACCTTTTCATCAGTTATTTCTTTCTAGTGTTATATGTTGTGTTTGTGTTGTGAAACATGCTGGAACAATAGCTGCCATTTCCATTACCACTGAGTTTATTTGCGCTTGATATTAGTCATGTTTGTCACGTGCAAAACGAATGCACACAACAATCCTGTGCTTTGGCTTCAGTGGTTCACCCTGTTATGCTTGGCACCAGTTTGCACAATTTTTAGCTGTTATACATTATTTAGTTTTGCAAAGACGAGCAAGACAGTTCACACGCCATTTCTCTTCGCTAATGGCGCTGTGGCAATTGATGTAGGTCCGCTTGTGAAGCTCAGACTTGACATACAAACAGCATTTTACTGTGGGCGTTTCCCAAAAAGATGCACCAGGATGCATTTAGTTGAAAAGTCAGTCATAGCAAATTTGACTTCTAACTTGCAATGAATTGCTGCATTAGTGTTAAATGTGTCACTTAATGGCCATATTTGTCCCTTTAAAGGGGTTCTCCCAGCAGTCTGTAAGGTGACTTGCATGAAACAGATTTTTTGCAAAGATGAGAGCAGCAGAAGCTAAGGTATTCTGACTATAGTGCATGGGTCAGACTCTAAAGCGCAGGATCCCACATTTTCCATGATGCAAACTGATTAAACCACAGGTCACACATAGTGCATTCCATCTGCACTGAGAAGTTGTAAACTACCAAGTTCCCAGTCAGAAAATTTAAACTGGAATGCCCCCTAAGGTTGGATTTCCAATTGGGAAAGTTGTAATGTGTTTTTGTCATGGAGTGTAAAAATAATAGATGCAGCTAATGTGACGTCACCTATTAGTTTGTGGAGTGTTGTATTGAAGTGTCCAATTTGGCAGTTTTGCCATTGCTACCTTTTTTTTTTGTTGAGCCAGAAGTGGCCATATTTCGGCAAGAAAACATGTTTCTACTATAAAGTTGGGCACTTTAACGTGGAGGTCCATGAGGATTGACTGGCTTCTGAAGCCAGCCTCAAGTGGCCATTCAGAGATCTGCAGTGTTTGGTACTTCCGTGTTTGCTTTATTTTTGTAGTCCCAGAGGTTGCCTCATGGTTTTTGTCAACTGGTATTGCTGACAACATCTTGGTTTTCTGACTTGTTGTGTTAGAACGCAGTCAACTTGGGTGTAATGTCAATCCCAGCTCTGACCTCCGACCTCCGAGGTCAATAAAAAGGCAGCAATAATGCAGTTATGTTCACAGGCTGAATACTAACCATGAAGTTATCTTCCCATTGGAAATCAGTGGAGGGCCCCTTTAACAAAAATTACGAACAAAAAAAAATCACAACAGCATTTTACAGTGAAAACCTTTATTAAGTGTTCATATATTCTTAAAGGAATCTCTTTAATTGCTCTAAGGTTAACATCCTTCTCCATATCTGCTAATTTTTTGGTACCTATAGATATCTATTTACACAGGAACATATCCACAGGTGACGCTGGGACAGGCCTTACTGATCCATTACCCTATAGACTTAACTCCTCAGGCACTCCAGTCACTTTACATAATACTGCAACTCCATCATGTTACCCTGTATGTCCCAACAAAACAAAGGGAGTCAAAGAGAGGAACAGAAAGACAAAGACAGACAAATTTAGCTACACAACAGGACATTTGTGTGTGAGGCTGGCATATTGGTTCTCTAGCCCAACGATTGCACACAACACATTCATACAAACACTCACATATGCATGCACTCACACTCACTCGCTCACCTCCACAGACCTCCCTACACACACATACACACTCACACCGCAGCTACGAGTCCTGCAGCACACAGTCCTAATAGCCCCCATCACAGTGTAGATACCACAGACTATAAAATATTAAATTTCTCCTCAAACTGAAGCGCTGTGCAAAGTTAGCTAGCAGGGCATTTAATGGATTTAGTTAAAATTCCTAGAACATCTTTAATATTTACTGTACATACTTTTTAATACAAGTTTTTTTTTTCTCGTCTGGATGATAATATTCTTATAAAATATCTTAATTTTTTTTCTTCTAGTAAATGAAGAGGAACAAAGGGGTGTATGAGCAAACTAAAACTTTCATTTCATTGTCAAACTTTACATATGAAACACAATAGATTTACATCAACCCGATATTATCTGAAAATGAGCACTTTTCTTCTTTTCACAAATAAAACATGACACACATTCTGACGGTGGTACACACGGCTAAGTGTTAACATAGTTTAATACTTGTAATTACAGAGTTTGTCAATGTTTTGTTTGAGTGTACTGTGTGTGTGTGTGTGTGTGTGTGTGTGTGTGGTAGTTGTGTTTGTGCGTATGGGTGCGTGTGTTTGTGTCTGTGCTCGTACTGCAGGTGTACAATGTCAACCCTGTGCCTTCTCAGGTAGGTAGTGGGTAGTCCGTATACTTCTCAATAGAATAACAGTCTCCGCCCCTGCCATGGTCTATGCAATGTTGTGCAAGGGTTAGGTCTGTAGACACACTGGGATAGAAGTGCATTGGGCTCCATCTAAGTGCTGGGGATGATGTAGGGTCAGCAAGCAAAATGGATGTAGTTTGAGGGTAGGTTACACTAGGATTTTGGCAGGAAGGTGTGAAAGGCAGGCTGGCTGGTTCCGTAGTATTCCTCTCCGTCACAGACTGGGATGGCCTCCCTCCTCCGAGCTGATGTTGAGGGCTGACTGGTACTTCATGAAAACAGACACAGGGAAATTCAGGAACCTGAAGGAACGAGAAGGAGAGAAACGATGCGTTTGTGAGTTCTTAATGGAGTGGTGGAAAGTAACTAAGTATACAAGTGCTGTACTACAGGGCAATGTTGAGCTACTGTAGTGCAATTTCCATTTCATGCTACTTTAAACCTCTACCACATTTACTGTAATTTAATTATTATTTACGACATCTATTGCATGTCTATCCGTCCTGGAAGATGGATCCCTCCTTAGCCGCTCTTCCTGAGGTTTCTTCCATTTTTTTACCTGAGTATAGCAGTTTTACTCATAATGGAGTATTTTTACATTTTTGTACAAGTACCTTTATTTAAAGGTATACTATCCAGGTATGCTGGTTACTGTTTGTAAACAAGCTCACTAACAAAAGTGAAGGTCAGAGCCAACCCCGGATCCACTCATCTCATCTCTTACTTGGTCACTACCTTTTCTTAAAATCTCTGCAGATAAATACACGACCACACACTTCAAGTGGGTCATAAGTAATGATTCAGAGGGATTACCTCTCTATTATACTATAAATTGTTTTTTAGGAAAATCAGAGTATACCTCTAAATAGCATTATAAATGTAAGACTTTAACTTGTATTAGCACCTTTATTAAAGTGAGGAATGTGTGTACTTCTCCCACCATTTATACTATTTTAATTATTTTTTTTTGCATTATAGCATATATTATATTTATTATCTCTATATTAATAAAGACAAACACTAAGTGTCACTGATTAATTAATCACATCATCAGTCTGGCCTAAACTGTAACACAGACTCTGCTTCTGATCAACACTACTGCAGTCACTTTACCTTGCAATTTTTGTCTCCATATGTTCCTGTATAGTTTTTCTATTTTTTATTCTATTCTATTTTTTTATATACCTCCTATTATTTATTATTATTATGCTTTATCAATGTATCTTTACTGTTGCCTGTCTTTGTGCTGCTACATTTACTTGACAGTTATAGTATCTCATTACTTCATTGGTAAAAATGTTCACATAATAAAACCTATAAACTCATACACTGTAATATGACATCATTATAGATAAAACTACTTCGCAGTCTAAAGTAAGAAAAATTACCCAACCAGCTACAACATTAAAATGCTTCTTACAGAATATTACATCAGCAATAATGATTAAATATTATAAAATATAACACAGCCAGGGGCCATTCTGCTGCTCAGCAAGAACTTTTACTTTGTAACTTGAATAACATTTTGCTGATAATACTGTACCTTTACATGAGTAAGATTTTGAATACTCTGTGTATTTTTTTGTTTTGTTTGTTTTGTTTTTGCATTATGCTGCTTTTACTTAAGTTAAAGATCTAAGTTCTTCTTCCACTGCTGGCTGAATAGAGTCTACAGGAGGCAGACAGTGAGGAGTTGTCATGAAAATTAAATTACATTGAATTAACACTGCTATACTGCAAATGGGGACACAAATGACATTTCATGGAGATCAAATATGAAAGAAAAATCACATGCATGATTGCTTACATAATGTCATACACTGACTAATCAACATATATATATATATATAGATATCAAGATGCTGGTTCTGGTATGTCCTTACTTACCTAAAGATTTGGTTAGGCGTTGCCTCCCTCTGCAAAAACAGAAACACAGAGTAAAATATATAACAACAGGGTTCTCAAGGTCATGCTATTAATAGACCCCCATGTTCACGCATTGCCAAGCACATGCATCCCTCACTATGACTGGCTGCACTGCACAGTAGCACCAGTAGATGGCACCAAGGATGAGCTGACTGGCAAAAGACTATAGAGCTGTGATGAATTATTCATAAATGGCAGATTTTCCAGATCTCTAAAGTAAGGAATGGTACATCAGTACGACACTAAGGCTGTTTATTTACTGGCAAAACTGCTGATGGCCCCAATTTAGTTTTCTCCTCTGCTATGACATTGTCTGGAAATCTTCCAACTTGTCTTTTTTTCTTATATTTGTCTTTTGAAGGTCACTGCAGTTTGAGATGAGAAAAAAGAAATCACTTACATCTCCTCTGACAGTTGGTCATAGCACTCTGTAGTAGAGGATATTAACAGCTACATGCAGATGATTAAACACGGCACCATGAAGACGTTACACGATTACTTCTACTGTAATAAGACAGTGACATTCCCAGCTCCTTAGCCCCTTTAAAATATGTGTTGTTTTTTCCCTTTCTCTCCTTCATTCTCATCCCTTCTCCACACTTTTGTTTAATGGGTTGTTGGTTGCCCATGCCTGTCTGATTCCATTACAGTCTACAGGGCATGGACAAACTAATCCCATTTCCCTCTGGAGGGGCATACCTGGACCCAGGCCTTTTCACAGTACCTCACTGTGTACACCTGCGATGTAATGCAGACATTACATATGCATGGACTCCAGCATATAGGCCAGGCCATTACCATGACTAAATCATCACATCCCCTGAGAGTGTGGAGGGTATGGCTGTGGCATGAAAGTGAGGTCTGATGGTGGTAGGGACTCTGTAAACCCCCCAACAAAAAAAACAATTGATCAATTTGATCATCATCACTTAAATTCAGTTAGGAATCGTAAGTGTTTTATGTCGGCCTGTTTTTTAGGTGTGTGGACAGTAAAAGGGGTGGTAGTTGAGGGCTTAAAATGAGTGCACGTTATTGATGTTTGTGAGCGGCTGTGGCTCAGGAGGTAGAGAGGGTCGTCCACTTATTGGACTCGGCCACCAGTGTACGAATGTGCGCTTGAATGGGTGAAAGTGACAAGTAGTGTAAAAGTGCTTTGAGCGGGTGTGAGACCAGCAAGGCAATACATATGTGCAAGTCCAATGATGTCTGCACATCTTTTTTTTTGCGTCAAAGCTGTTATTCAGAGGCTGGCGCATGCAGTCTGTTTGCCTATGTTCAAATTCATTTATAACTTCCTAAATTTATTTTTATACAGACTTCATCAAAAGCTCATTACATCAGAACATAACTTTCAGTTGTCATAAATAAAAGAGCTTATATAATAAAGTTTGCCAGACTACTGTATGTTTTATCACTGCCTTAATGAGAGTACACTTTCTGTTTTCAGTCTGGTAGGAAGTCATGGGGGTTGTGATAAATGTGGAGTCTGTTCTTAAAGAGCAACTTTAAGCCATAAAGTATTCTCATTTTCTTTAAGTGTATGCTTTTGCCAGCCCACTATAGCACAAATTGCATTGAGAGTGCACTTTGAGAGCAATTTGTCCACTACCACTCAGCCAAAAAAAAAAAAACAAACCCAAAAAAGCACTGATTCCACATCAGTGACTGAGATATATAACCTAATACATGATTTAAAGGTACAGTTCACCCCAAAATCAATAGTGCGTATTTTTTTCTTACCTTAAGTGTTATTTATCAATCTAGATTGTTTTGGTGTGAGTTGAGTGTTGAGATATCAAAGATGTCTGCCTTCTCTGAAATATAATGGAACTACATGGCACTTTTTTTGTGCTGCCCAAAGGGGTGAACTGCCCCTTTAAAATAATTACAAATCCAGGGGAATCTGTTTCCAGTTCTAAATACATTTACTGTTAACAGTTAGAGCAATATTTATGGTTGTACTTAACCTGTTCAGAACCCAATTATGTTTATTATGGATTTCTCATATAAAATTGATTGCAAAATAATAATAATAGTAATACCAGGACACTTTGACACTTTATTATATGTTGTTTTCTTTTCTCCTGTCCATTCCAATAGACAAAGAATATTAATGCAAAAATCTCTCTAAAATGAAAATGACAATAAGTGGTCTTAACAGACATTTTTTGGACAAAGAAATTGAGATTATTTATTTTTCAAAAATAATTTATTTATATTAATAAATAAAGTGATGCTTTGTAGCACATTACATATATATAGAGAGATTTGAATTTTTGTCATTGTGACTCAAAATATCATTAATTTCTCAAGTGCCTCCCAAAACTAGTCCGTGGAAAACCTTCACAGATGAATATTCTGTGAACATACTTAAAAAGATACAATAAAAGCTTCTTGCATCATTAGAAAGTCAAATCTGAACAGTATTTCCCCACATAAACCTTATTTTTCCTATTCATATTACGCTGACGTTCAGATCCATGATATTTATTTAAAAATCCTGAATAAAAGCTGTCAATCTTTCATGTAATTTCTTGACATGTATAAGTAATATAACATCTGGTGTTTAAAAGTTTTTAAAACAAAAATTATGTATTTATACTACATGGAGAATAGACTGAAATGTGCCTTGCGCCTCCTGCTTTCCTCACAGTCGGCAATGCTTGTTAAAAAAGGGGGCGTGGCTCCACTGCAGTCCACTTTAGATGAGGTGGAACACTGTGATTGGCTGACAGACATCCCATAAAATAAGTCTGTGAGTCGGGAGAGTTGAGTGACAGCAGTAAATCTACACATCCTAGAAAAGTTCTGTCCATTGAAATGGAACGGGGGATCTGAACAGGTTAATAAACTCTAAGAATAGGTAGCCGTATCATTAAAGAAGCTTCCTAAAGCCAAAATCAAGTATTTTAAATTAACATGCTGGCAAGAAGCAGTCCTGTTGAAGACACTAAATCCCAACATGCTCCTGGAGTGCTACTCTGAACCCGACTCTGACTTCAAACACAGTGCACAAGCGAAGAGTGAATTTCCCAAAGCAGATCAATAAAATATCACTTTTTAAAATCACATTAGTACATTCTCACCCTTGCTCTCGGCCAGCAGCTCTTCTGTCATGAGTCCGTCCTGCCGGTTCCCCAGGACGAAGGCCAGGAAGGAGAGGATGAGAGCATCCAGGATGCCCATGATAGCCAAGATGTAGGCCCAACGCACTGAGCAGGCCCCCAAGCTGTATTTGTCTGTCTGCTCTCCGCACATCCGCCGGACCTCGTCGCTGTCCCAACCATCGGGATAGATCATGCAACCCAGTACCAGGCAGACACCTAGGGAGAGGAAGGATGGGGGAAAGAAGGACAAGAGAGTTGTCAACATTAGGTAGGAAAGTGGATGAGGGAGGAGGAACAAAAGGGAAGCAGAAAATAAATGAGTTTGGGGGTAACAAATGAGGTCAGGCATAACGAGATTTTGTGGGGAAATGAGAAATAAAAAAGAAGAATGATCATTTCAAATGCTTTAAAAAAAAATTCTCCACCTGAATACCCTCCTCTCTGGAGATGTAGCTGTTGCATTTATCACATTGATTTTCATTCCCCTCCCTTAGGTGGGAAATAAGTGTCTAGACACAATGAGTGCAAGAGGAAGAGCAGTAAAAATAGCAGTAAACAAGCACAGCAACAGATTATTAGAGTGTAGTATTTGCTCTGATAATATGAAGTGTCCTCATAAACTGCCTGGGATTTCCTCCTGTTCACTTAGTTTACTTGTTTTCGCTACATATGGATGTCTCTCACACTTCTTGGATTTTAAATAGTGGTAATATTAGACTTTAACTCGCTGCTCTTCCTTCTCAGTTTTTGCCCAAAGGGTAAAATCTCTCTCATCTTCAATTTGGGTCTCTCTCATCTTCAGTTTAACAGAGAGTCTTCTCTGAGGTGATGCTGCGGCACAAGAAAAAAAAAAAAAAAGAAAGCCCATGCAGCCTTTTCTCTTCCTCTTTTGATTTTTTTTTAACTAAGCTCTCCTCATTCTCAGTTTTTGCCCAAGGGGTAAAATCTCTCTTATCTTCAATTTGGATTAGGTTCTCCTTTGAGGTGATGTTGCTGCAGAACAGCAGAAGACCTGGAAAAAGAAGCTGACTGCACAATTATCCAGAGTGCATTGCACATTAATAATAAAACACACACTCCCCACTTCCTTATCCCCTAAACACTTGCTTGCTATGTTTCCTCCCTGAATGCTGCTTGTTTGTGTAGCAGGGTGTAGGCTTTTGAGCATTATTCTAGTTTGCTACCCGTGTAATCTGCATTTTTAAAGACCTGCATGCTGCTCTCATTTGCAGACCTTTTAAGCAGAAATGTATGTGTATAACGTTTCCTTATTTGTATCTTCGTGGGTTCATGCACAGTCTTACAACAGGAATTGAGATCTTCTTGCGTGCACACACAAGCTGCCCACACTCACACACTGCAGTTTGTTACAGTAATGCTGCAGTCTTTAATGGTGCCGAAAGACATCAGGGGGTGTTGAGAGACGTTTCAGCGAGAGAAAGCGAGTAAGAGCGAAATTACAGGGCGATATGTGCTGCAGACAAACTGCATACCTAACAGAGCAGAGCATCCCCTCGACTCCTCTTCTGCGTTCCCCCCACAGCTCGAGCTGTCATAACAAAATTCACATGCACACAGAGGTTCAGAGAGCAAGGACTCAGGTACTTATTCAGGCTCAGATGGATGGATTGAGGAGTACTGCAGTGAGCGATTCAATCTCAAACATTTCTTTGCCATTTGGCACAGAAAATGTTTCTTTAAATTGCTTAAGCGCTATGTGAGCAAACAAGATGAGACCCTGGTTTTGTTAGGAGTTTTTGCTTTTTCCAACAACAGACCCTTTTCACTCAAAAACATTTAAAGGTGTAGTGTGTAGGATGTCGGAGGATATATTGGCAGAAACTGAATATCATAAAAAGTATGTATAAAGTATTATCACCTAATAATAAGACTAGTTGCATTTTTGTTACCTTTGCTACCATTTATATCTACATAGGGAGTGTGTCCTCGTCCATGGAGTTCCCCATGTTGCACCGCCATGTTTCTACAGCAGCTCAGAATGGACAAACTAAACACTGGCTAAAGCTATTTGCATTTACTTATCAGTCAGCATAGTTAGCAGCCTCTCCACAAAACAGTGCAGCCTTTCCATCATTGGCCTGGTTTGCATTACTTGGTCTGACACTGGCCCGGCCAGGCGAGCGCTGCAGTGATTTGCTTCACTCAACCCACCCGAGCGCTATATACAATTCAACATCACAGTCTGTCAAACGTCCTCTAGAGTTTACTACATGATTCAGCTTCTGTGTGACTGTCACTGAGGCCTTGACGCACATTGTGACCAGTGACAAGGCTGACAGTGAGCAGGTCCACTTCTACCTGCATCACATGAAACCAAACCTCGACAATCAGTGTGGTGTCCACCTCTCACTAACAAGCCTCCAAGACAGGAGTTGGCCGGTGGCTGCAGAGGCTGCAGAGCGGGCCCTGATATTTACACAAATATAGCAGTGTTGTTAAACCAAACCACCTTTTAATCTTCTCTGTAAGTGGCCCAGGGCAAACCAGAATATATCGAGCTCCACTACATAACAGAGACAGTCCTTGTGTTTTCTTCACAGTCAGACTTTATGGTTTGTTCACCAATACAAAGTGTTTGACAAACAGTTAGCAATAAAACAACAGCTATGCTCAACTGCAGGGAACTTAGAGGAGGTAGACCAATACAGGCAGGCCAAACAAGCTTTAATCCAAACATTATTTTAAGGGTAACTTTAATATTTTTCAACCTAAACACTATTTTTCTTTTTTTTGGTGTCTTAGTGATTCATTGAAACAAGACTTGAAATTAGTCCGGTAGTGAGAGAGACTGCTGCAGCCAGTAGCTGCCACTGAAGGGGCCGTTTACACAGTAATGCTTCATGCATGAGACGTTAAACTTTTGTTGTGGTTTGGCCTTTTTGTTCACACGACAGCAGTGTTTTCGGGGCCAGAAATACTTTTCTCAAAAAAAACTTTTGAGACTGTGTTCCAGAGTGTAATCTTTTAAAAATGCAACCCTTTCTGTCGCCGTGTAAACTGGCAATGCACGGATCCTGTAAGAATGGTGACGTCGCATCCGCACCTTGTGCATGCACGTGTTGTTTCTCTATGGAGTGCCATTACAAAGTTAAACTGCCAACTACTGGCCTGGCATGCATACTACAGCGTTTTCACTTGTTTATGTGGATCCGTGTACACGAGGACCATTTTAACAATGTTATCACATGAACGCAGATTTTTTTTTTTTTTAAATGCAAAGGAAAGACTTTTCTGTTTTTAGTAGGGCCGTTCTCATCTAAACGTGGCCTAAGTGTCTGACATGTTGTCAGAAATGTTTTCCCTGCCAGAGGAGGCGGGACTTAAATGTGCTCTGTCTCTATCAGGTGGCCTAGGGGGGAAGTCATCCATACACACTCTGGGTCGTCCTCCATTGGGGGTTTGGAAAATCAGCAATCATTAATAGCGGTGCACTAGTATGAATTACTTTTTTTTTACTTTGGAAAAAGAATAAGATCCTACCAACTCTTCTCACTGCGTAAATGTTATGCATATCATGGGGCTTTATGTAACAGCTGTCACTC
Source organism: Plectropomus leopardus (assembly GCF_008729295.1). Lineage (NCBI taxonomy): Eukaryota > Metazoa > Chordata > Actinopteri > Perciformes > Serranidae > Plectropomus > Plectropomus leopardus. The sequence continues at coordinate 7,784,818 of NC_056473.1, read as the reverse complement.
AACAGAGGGAGTGCAATGAAAGACCAAATAACATTTGATATTCTGCGAGTCAATACACATTTATTTTCTCTCTCCCTCGTGATGCATTCACTACAAAGGTAACAAAAGCTTTTCCAGATCCTTCTGGGTGTCTCCTGCACGCCTTTAGCTCAGTTCAACGCCATCATGAATATTACATTGAAGCTCAGGAGGAGAGAGGAGAGGCGCGCACAGCTCTGGAGCAGGTGAGAGACAGAAAGAGACTGAGGGTGCAGGAGAAAGACGAATAAAAGAGGCATACACTGACTGAGAGGCTGATAGCATCAGGGGACGGAGACCAAAAGAGAACAAGAGATACAAGAGCAGTAAAATATCTGTGACAGGAATGAATGCTATAAAATATCTATCATATCATATCCCAAAGCCTGCTTCTGCTCGGGAACATCTCTGAGGGATGCACCGGCCAGGATTACACCAACAGAGGGTGCCACATATGCCGCTCCTGTTTCCAGAAACAGCTTGTGGGGAGAGGAGGAGCACATGTCCCCTCCATACACTGTAACAGTAAGCCTGGAGTCAACTAATCCATAACCGCATAACACGACTCAACAAGCCCGTTCCAGCATCCACTTACATAACCAGGAGCTTCATCAAGATTCAAAACTATAGAACCGTACAGCATCCACCCGTGTTAATAATACCAAAGGAAGAAAGATGGGTTCACTTCAGGCTTTCACACTTACAGAAAAATTTTAAATCCTTTCATATAATATTATCTTGTTGGCAAAGCGGCGTGACGTTTATATGTATTTAAATATTTAAAACATTTCAAAAGACTTTCCTGCATACATGAGAATTGTGAATACATTAATGGTATCTTATAATATATTAAACATGCTCTGGTGCATTAATTCAAATGTCTGTAGGGAGGTAGTGTATGGTGAAAGTAGAGAAATCAACATTAATGCAAAATGTAGGTATTAGAGAAAATATTCAGCAGGAAACATACAGCACTGTGAGTTTACTATTCAAAGCAATAATGGACCAATTTTGTTGCTTTGTGTTTTTCTCATTACCAGAGATAACAAGTCAGATATGACAGTGAGTCATCAGTCAGTTAAGAAAAACAAACCTAACTTATAAAATGAATAGGAAACATGATGTTTTCATTTTAGTCCCTCAGAGTCAGAAAGTTCTACTTCCTATTATTTTGTAGCTAAATCAAAAGCAGAAGCCTAATTAGCTTGTCTGTTGTTGCCTGTCTTCTAAGTTTTTTCTAGTAAATGTAGGAAATGAGTAACCAAAATGAAAGTACATGAGGAAAGCTAAGGGGAAAGTGAACACTGCGCTAAAGGCGAATTACAACTCCTAATCACTTAATTATTAACAAGAAACAATCCAGTGATGTAGATTCACATGCTTCCCTGACTTTGGCTTTGTGTTTGTGTGTGTGTGTGTGTGTGTGTGCGCGCGCGCGCACGCACGTCTCATCTGTGCCAATTCGAAATGATTAGCCGGGAAGTGATCAGCAAGAAATGAATGGTCCAATATTTTGGTAATCAAATAATTGTTTAAGTCATTTATCAGGCAAAAGTGCCAAATATTCACTGCCACTCCACTGCCACTGTTCTTATATATCACTGGAGATTTAATAGCGTTTGTGCATCATTGATCTATTCAGTCCCTTTGGGTTTCAGTGCATTAACTCCAATTTTGGCCATTAGTGGAGATATATGAGATGGGAACCTCTAAACATCAGATATAAATGCTTTAGCTTTAGAATAGACTTATGATGATACATGATGAGAGACTCACTAAAAAGATATTTAATTGGGGAAAAAGAGGGTCATTTTTCAATATCAAATGAGGACTAGCTGGATGTGTGTAAATTCCAATGGAAATGCAGTAACTCACATGTGTGCCGTGAGTTTGGGTAGAACTGTTCTATAGGTTTTTTTGTCACACAGTAGCAGAAGGCACGTTTTACTGGAGGGGACGCTATGTTGGGGACAGTGTGGGTTTCAGGAAGCCAAACAGTGGCTTGTATTCTGGGAGTGTCCAGTGATTAGACCTTTCTGGACAGAATTTCACAAAGCATTAAAAAACATACTCAAAATGAACTTGTATTTGCAATTTTCCACACTTTTCTTAGGACACGTTGGTTTTCAGGCAAAGCGCTCTGATAGATATATGTTTGGTATCCTAACCTCTGCCTCCAAAAAAGCGCTCACAAGGCATTGGTTACTTCCTGAACCCCCCACTATACAGGAGTGAATAGATAGTTATTATTTATTATTATTATTATTTTTCTTTCTTTCTTTCTTTTTTCTTTTCTTTTCTTTCTTTTTCTTTTTTCACTTTATTATTTTTTAATTGCAAATGCTGACCATTGCAATTGTACTAGTTTTTACTCTTATAAACCCATGAGGGTCGGGCACCTGGTGTGCAGCACACGAAAATAACAAAAATCAATCGGTCAGTCAATCAATCAAATCTTCTCTGGCATTTTATCGACCAACCAATGAATTGATCGATCAAAATGAACCACCGGAACAAATAATTGTCAGTTGTTGTCTTCGTGCTTATTATAAAAAACACTTACACTTTATTTTAAGTTTCCTTATTTAGCATTTATGAACAGTATATTGAGACTTAGTAAATGGTTTGCAACATACTATAATGTCAGCAGTTACTAAACGTTTTTGTCAACAGCTGGGCCGATTACTCCTCCTCTGGACAACCATGAGAGAAGGCTGGTGCATAAACAGGTAATGTTGAACAATATAGTAGAGCACCAATAGTTGTAATAATATAAAGTTTTTATCAGAGAAGTTATAATGGCTTAAAAAATACTGTATTTTAAGAAACACTTAAAATAAATACATTATAGCTGCTTACAACTACATTATAATGTGTTGAGAAAATTTTTTTAAATGTTTATGTTCTGCTCAGGAAAGCTAAATATGGACGTAAAATGAAGTGCCCCCCCCCCAAAAAAAACCAAAACATTATCTCATTATTTTGACATCTGCTGGCTTCACTGAATCGCAACGCACTGAAGCAAAACTTGATGCTGCAGTAATAAATGGTGTGCTCCAAATCCTGGCAACAGAAATAGCAGCACACCTGACAGAATGCAGCTGTCAGTCGGAGCAGAGACGAGATATTAACTGACGGCATTATCCTACCCTTTCAGCTTTGCCCTTCTCCCCGTCTCTCTCCTGCTCTCCCTGGAGAGGAGCAGCAGACAGGCGCGGAGAGAGGAGAGACCGATTATGAGGCAGAGAGAGGCGAGAGGTGGTGAGAGACAGAGCCCGTGTAGGGTGCCATGCCTGGGCCCTGTGTGTGGCCGCCAGCAAGTACCCAGCACCACGTTAACGTCACGAGCACTGGCTAACCATATGCCGGAGCCCCTCGGCGGAGCTATTCTCAGCATTTACTCGTTTCTGCCTTCGCCACACACCTCTCTGCGTTTGTCTTTTTCCCACTCTGGGACCTTGTCAACGGAAACCTGGACTGAGAAATGCTTGTTGGCTAACAGCAGCTTATGTAAGAGACTGTAGGTAGGGCAGATTAGGTGCGGAAGGCTCCACAGGAGAGTCTGAGGGCAGGCAGGCAGATGGTACAGAGCGGTATGATGGCAGTAGATTTGTCAGAAGCACATTGGCTCTTTTTTCCCCCCCACAGAGATGACAAAATCCCATCGATACTGAAAGAATTCTGTTGCCACCAATAATCTCCATGTGTCATTTGCAAATCGGAGGTCCGATGTGACCTCCAAAGCAGAAGCTTGATTGGATTTGTGTCTTTGCAGACAAAGAAAAACAAATCTCATATACTGTATACTGCATTTGAAGGGTTTTATCTACCTCCATAGCATCTGGCCCATGTTTTACTATAACACCGTCAACGCAGCTGCATGCCCGAGCGTGCTTTCAGTGTTTCAGCATGTCATCAATTGCGCTGGGTGGCAGATGGAAATACACAGTTCTCTCCATCACTTACACATCTGCAGAACATCAAAGCAGCCATGAAACTGGATTCCCAATGTTTAACTCCCACAGTCCTTTGTGGATCCCATTTTCTCCTCTCTGGCTGTGACAAACTGAATTATGCATACACGCATCATCCCAAACTGCGCTATCTCACACTGCATATGGATCCACATCTACACACAGGCACAGACATGTATATCAGTAAACATGCCCCTTTTTGTGTAAAATATACACAGCAGCTTAAGTGCTGAGCATCATTTGTCACCTTCATAATGACACATCTTGGTGCTGGTGAATCAAAGAGTGTGCTCACTGAACTGTAAGCCTCGCTGGCGAATGAGCCCACGGCTGGCAGAGTGGCATTTAAGGTAAAAGTCAGCTCCAAAAAAAATAAAAATTGGCACAGACGCTCAGGGCTTTGAGTGTTTATCCCAGTGGGGCTCCCCATGAATATGTAAGTTTGCTTTAATACAATAGCTAACTTTAAACTCCCACAGGTGAAGCGGTGACCTGAATGTGGGCAAACTCTTCGGTTCAAAGTGTTGCTTGTGCCTTTTTATGTATCATTCATGAGATACAAAAAGACAGTAACGTTATTACTCACATCCAAACAGAACAAAATAACAGCTTGCCGTTGTTCTTCATTGGTTAGTAATGCGATCTGCTGCCCCTAAAGACACGGTTCATCCCTGACGCTTGTTGTCCGCGTTGCTGTTCTCAGCATTAAGCTGCAGGCAGAGAGAGACTCCTGCCAGTGCTGAGGCGCAGTGTGACCGTGTGGCTGGGTGCTCGGGATGACTCACGCTGCTGAGACTGGAGACAAGCAGCGCAAACACCACACTGTGGGAGAGAGCGAAATAGCCTAAAGTTTCGAGGACCAAACGGTTGGTTCTGCATGTTTTAACGGTTTGCCGACAATTTGCGTATATTTTACATTTTCAGCAGACTTTTTTTTAAAGCATGCTGGATGTTGGCGTTTCCTCAAGCACTTGAATGCACCAACAAGTAGGGTTTTCAAAAGCTCGCCTGCTCATGACTTCATTATAGTATCATGCAATGATTTAGGGGAAAATGCAGCAGGCTAAATTTTCACCGTGGCTCACTCAGTGTGTGGAGGCTCATGCACAGTTGCAATAACGTGTAGACACGTGTGTCCTAATACTTACAATATATATAAATCACAGCTTTTATTTCAGTCTTTTAAGGAGCATAAATGATGCTAAGAAACCCTGAACAGCATTAAAAATCACTGGATCACATGACTGAGGAACCTTAACGTATTAAAAATGTAGGTTTTGCCTACTGTTAGTTTATTAAATGACCAGTCAGTCAATGTAAGAGTGATTGCAAGCTCTATTCCTGCATTTTGAAGTTTGTTGGTTAACCACTGGATTGTACCGTTATATAAAGGTTGGGTGATTTCTTTCCCTGACAGACTAGCAGTAAAATGATATAGGCTACACTTTCATAGCCCTAAACCTTAGCTGAAGATTTTTTTTTGCCTCTAATGCATCCAAAATGATGTGTGGAAGCTAGAACGTCATAGTTTGATGCGTAAATCCACTGACCAAGTGTTGGTGTTTGATGACTTGGAAGTGAATGAGAATGTGTTGTATTCACCCATTTACACACACACACACACACACAATCACAGTTTGTTGGCAGCTGATCTGCTATGCAAGGCAATTGCCTGGCTATTGGGAGCAATTTTTACAATATAGTCAGGTTACAAGTGATGTGCATCTGGGATTAAATGTGATTATCTGCCACAATGCAAAAAGGATTTCAGTTCGTAGTTTGAGCCTGTGAAAGTTTGAATTCTTTCATCTTGCTCTGTTACCAAGGGAGCCTTGTCTTTTGGTTTGATCCTCAACTCAACATGCTTCACGCTCTGTAGGCTCCCCAGTTATTTCTGGTATTCTGCCATTTGCATTTTACACGCTATGTATTATGTAGGCTTCCATAATCATGAGGATGTTCCAGTCTCTGATTGGTCCTCCTCATATAATTCTCAGAACTCAAAAAGGAAATTTTGGTCCCCAGTTCACCTAGAGAGCTACCTCTGCAAGTAGAAGTGTAGTCAAATGACAAGGCTGTAGAATGAGACTAATTAATCTAATCTTTCAGTCCAGACTCTAATGAAGTGCAGGCAGCATCAACCCCCTCCCTCTTCACGCTGGACAATCAAGACTTCTCTCTGGCTCCAGAAATGAGACAATGAGTACCAAAGAATGACGACTTAAGACTATGACAATGATATGACATAATTGCATCCAGACAAATGGGCCAATTAAGAGTGTATGATCTATATAGGAGGAGTAAATGGAGTGTGAAAATGTGTCACCACTTAAGTCTGCTCCATGGCCCAGGTCTACTGGCTTGAGGAGAACAAAGGAAAAGGGTTAGAAATGTGGGGATAGTGCAGTTTTATGAGTGTTATAATGTATTTATGTGGCTATATTAGAAAAAAAATATGATAAATATATAATTTCATATTTTCACACAATATGGACTTGAGATGAACATTTGTTTCAACAGCTGGCTGGACTCAAAGTTAAGACAGCTCTCCAAAAAATATATATATTTCCGAAGTGTCAGGGATACAGCGGAAAGTGGAGCAAGAGAAACTTTAGAAACTGATTCCAGCTATCTCCCCCGGAAGATGAGGAACATGCGTCTTGAGATGAGCTGTCCACAGTCCAAATCTATTTCTGCTTCAGTTGCTGGCAAAACTCGGTGGTTTGCTGGAGGGGAGCAAGGAGCTTCTAGGCATCCTCTGTATCCCGCTCTGTCAACATCTTCAGCAGTTTTCTGCACAATGAGCACATAATGCCCACAGCTTACCTATCAATTTAATTCCAAGGATTAGAAGGAGCAAGACATGGCTTATTTCATCAAATCAACTCTGTTGCATACCAGGGCAAGTCTTGGAAGAAAACTTTTAAACTATCTTGCAATGCTGCAAATAATCTTCCCACATGAACACATACCATAGCATACCTGTAGGCTGCAGGAAGCGCTCTGACTTTTACAACAGGGAATAAAACTCGACAAGAAGGGAATCTTTAAAGATATAGTTTTGACAACAGCTTCAGAACAATCCAAAAAAAGAGACTGAGAAAAAAAAGACTTCTCTAACAGAAGCATGTGAAATATTTTTTAAACTAGTGATAAGCAGCGGACAGAAACGAAGTACATTTACTTAAGTACTGTACTTAAGTACAGTTTTTGAGTATCCGTACTCTACTTGAGTATTATTCTTTTTGGAACCTTATTACTTTGACTCCAGTACATTTCTTGAAGGCTCTTGTTACTCATTACATTTGCTTTGAAGTAAAGGTCGACTGATTATCGGCCTGGGGAAAAGTACTTTGAATACTAAAGTATTTTTTTAAAAGCAAGTACTCTAGTACTTTAACTCAAGTAATAATTTGACTCAGCAACTTTTACTTGTATTAGAGTAATATTTGACCGGTAGTATCTTTACTTTGACTCAAGTAATAGAGTTGTGTACCTTGTGCATCACTGCTAGTGATTTACTAGAATGGGTTAAAAAGCTTTAACAATGTCTTAGTAGTGTGTAGACTGGTTGATCAACTTCCTGACTATAAAAAGCAGTCAGGAAGTGACAATAGCATCAGGAGCAGTAATATGGCCTCCAAAAAGAAAGGTTTTGACAGACCAACAGTAGCTGGAGCTGCTGGTCTAATGCTGCCTCAGTCAGTTTATTTGTTTGTGTTGTGTAACTTTGGTTAATGCAAACTAACCCTTTAAAACAGGAAAGTCACATAATAACACAAACTAACTGATCAGTTAGATCAGCAGCTCCAGAGAGCTTAAATCTTTTAAGAGAATTCAATTTCTCAGTAGATTCTGGTGGCTTTGAAGACCGTGATAGAAATGCCTCAGCACTGAGGTGAAAGTTAATATAACGTTCACCTGATTTTTTGACGTGGGGCTTTTTGAGGTGGCTAAAACACGTTTTGTTGCCATCTTCTACAGTACATAACTTCCGTTGTGGTGCTCCTGCCTGCTTCTCCAAACGTGCCTACCGTCATATCTCTCCTGTTATACACTGACACACTACCAAATCCGACACGTTGGTCTCACTTAAAATAATCTTGGAAATAGGTTGCCTTGAGAAAGGAAAGTAAATGTAACTATAATTCTTAATTTATGTTTACCTGTATCCAAATATTAGGTTCACTTGAAATGTATCTGTATTGACTTTGTGAAGTTGTTGCAACTTAAAAATGACCTTTTTCTTTTTGAGTGTGAGCAACTTCAGTAAACCAAGTTCATCTGACTTAACTTGATCATGACAAAGAGGATTTTGCCAATCATGAAATTATGAGATGTGGATGTTGTTTTCTTAACATGTTTAAGAAAATACAAATATGATGGACTAGTTTGCCATGAGCAGTGTACAAATATATATCACAGTAAAGTTGGTTTACTGAAGTTTCTGAAACTTAGAAGGATTGATTTCATTGCAACAGCTTCACAAAATTAAGTAAATATAAATACCTTTTAGAAGTAAACTTAACAGTTAGTTATAAAGTAAACATGGTTTAAGATTAATAATTATCTGTTCTTTTATTTTTTAAGGCAGCCGGTCTCCTAGATTATTTCAAGTAAGATCAACAGTACCTCATACAACCCTAATTAAATAGATCCAAACTGTCCCTTCAAGCTAACCTATCTATATCTGTCTACATCACTGTCTCATTGGAGTTAATGATCAATGACTTGTTATCGTTAAAAGCTGTTTTTATAAAATGGCTAAATGGTGTTTCAAAGAGTGTGTGTGCTCTTAATGTCCACACAGATCATCCGGTGAGACGGCGCCTCATTATTACACATTGATTGAAGGAGGTTTTAGAGAGCAGAACAGGCTGCCAGTGTCTTCAGGTGAAGCAGGACAGGCAGCAGGAGGGACACACTGTGCTCTGAAATTATTGAGGGACTCCACTCAAGTGATACAAGGTTGACACAAGAGTGAGACATGTGCCTCTTCAGTAAATGGAGCACTTCAGGTTAAAGCAGAGGTGGGGATGCAGAGTTACAGCGTGGAGGAGGGGGGGTGAATCGAGGGAGGAGTGCAGCGTAAACCGCAGTGAGCAGGCCGGGGTGGAGGGTTTATGTAACAGGTCCAGATGCAGCCCGTACCTCCACAGAGGATAAAGATTATTGGCAAGGGCAATGGGGATCAAAAGAGACCGTTTGAATTCTCGGTGAAAATACTGACTTGGCCACCGATTCAGGGACGATGGAAGCAAACAGCCTCGGCTCAGACGGTGCTCCATCAGCCAACAGTTAACATTAGGAGTATTCACTGGGGACAGTCTGCGGGCTGCAGCAGAGCACCAGCCATAAATGATGTAGTTAAATTGTTTTTAACAGCATTTCCAGTGAAAATGACTCATTTTAAGAATAATAATTGAAATGATAATTTTCATAAATGGTCCCTCCAGCCACTGCTTTCTAACATAGCATTGCTTAGGGGCTAGAATGACTACTGCAGCTATAACAGAAATGATTATATTCAGTGGCAGAATGAAACTAACTTCAGTACAAATTCGAGGTACTATTACTAAACTCGAGTATTTTAATCTCATTACACTTTCTACCCCTACTCCACTACAGAGGGAAATACTGTACTTTTTACTCCACTGCAATTATTTGATAACTTAAGTCACTAGTTACTGTATAAATCAAAGTTTTGCACACAAACCATGAAATATGAAAATACTAAAGTACAGCTGAAATAGTAAGTGGATTGATCAGAAAATTAATTAGCAACTACTTTGATAATCAATAAGCAATTCCTCATGCAAAAACATTTGAATGGTTCCAGCTTCTCAAATATGAAGACCCGAGGTATTGCTCTGGAGTGTAAAACTGTATCAACTGGAAATACTCAAGTACTATACAATAATGAGGCACTGCACTACTGTAGAAACAATGTAGTAGACTCTGTGAAAGAAGACCTGCTTTGTTTGTAGACATACTTTCTAAGGTAATGAAAAAACAGCAATTCTTAATTTCAGGGTTATTATAAACTAATGTCGTTAGAAATATGATAACTTTTCTGCCAATATATCCCCCTAAATACCACACACTGGACCTTTAAGTTCGCACCACTGCGCAGCTACACGCATCACACCCTATTATTTGCTTTACTGACGCTACAGCACTGAAAGTTTTTTTTTTTTTTTTTCATGGGTCACAGTGTCCTTGCTGTCCCACCTCATCCCTCCCCCTGTGGAATAAATCAGCAGCCTCCGTCCCCAGCCTCTGGCCTGAGCCAGGCCACTTCTGAGATCACAAGGATTAAGTCAAATCTATAGTCCCCACCGCCTTCAGAGACACAAAACACAGGGGACTGATGATGGAGACTTGGCTGGTGTTTAGAGTTTATATTCCACAGCGCTACATCTAAACTCACAAAGTGCAGCTAATTAATCACTATTGATTTGTTTGGTTTGATGTACAAAAACATTTTGGGGTTCTTAGATTAAAACCAACTGTTCTGCATTTACAAATATGCAAAACAGCAGCACATGGCCATCCCTGTGAATCTCTTCCAGTCTGTAATTACCGGGAAGAAACTCATGCACAGTACATTCATGTAAATTGCATGTGAATGTAATATGATGTTGTGTAAAAATCCATCACCCGTCCTTCTCTGCTGTCCACCATCATAGTTTCCTAATGCCTCCCGCCGGCTTTAATTAGACAGTTCAACTAGCTGTATGTGTTTCTAATTACAAAGACTCAGGAGTGGAAAGCTGTAAATGCAGAGGTGATTTGACAACAGGTTAACTGGATAGATGTGAAGAAAACTGGCAAGAAAGTAGGATTGATTGTTCCTCATTGTGAGATTGTAAATGAAAACAGTTCAAATAGGAGAGACAGGTTGAAAGACGCAGACAGAAAAAGAGCTAAGGAGAGTCACGGCGGCGAGTTTGCTCTCTAAATTATCTCCATCTTGTACTTGGATGTTGAGCCGCCTGCTGCGAAGGTGCCACTTGTGGATTAGTGCACAAGGCGGTGTTGTGCATCCAGTTGATTTGATTGAAAAAAGGTTGTGGGTCAGCACATTCGGTTTCGGCGCTGCCCTGAAAAGTCCCGGTGAGAATACAGATTGGCTCTGCAATTATCCCGAACCAGTTGTCATCACGTCTCTTTATCGCCTGACTGTCTCTGTTGTGTAACCCCAGACTACCAGCATGGATTTCAGCCAAAGATTTCTGAAGCATATTTAGGATTTAAGAGCAGTTCCACAGTTTTTCTTTTGCTTCAAAATCTCTCAGGTCTTGTTTGTTTTGTTTCTTACATCAATATGAGCCCATTTCTCATTCTCTTATAGACACAAAGAGGAAACTTTTTTTGTTTTTTACTGGTATTTCATAGTTAAAAGCCCTGATGCACCGTGCTGTTGTAACAGCAGACAGCACTCTCCCGTGTTGTTTCACTATCTTGATGCTACACAAATCTGCCCCACTGGGTATCTGACTTGATGTGCTGTAGAGAGACATTACTCCTCTCTGTGTAGCTGCAGCAGCACAACTGACTGGACGCATCAGACTGTTTCTAACATGATGATGGTAGCCGCCAGCCCCCAAACTGTCACAGGCTGCTGTAAAATAACAAAAAGGTCCAAGGTAAGATTAACCTCCTGTCAAGTTTGGACATTCCAGTGTAGCATTTGTGAAAGTTTCAGGTTAGTCAACTGCACATTCTTACAATTGGATAAATTTAGACTACCCACACTGTAGACAGAGGAGCGCACCTGGAGCAGTTTTAGGGTCAGTGGAGATTAGGGGCTCAGTCCTTAAACCTTTGAATGGGGCTAGATGTATCAATGCATGTGTGCTAAATATTGACTTGTGTCGGTGCGTCCCTCTTAAATCTTTGTCTGAGATGAAGTGTGAGGTTATTTTTATGCCTACTGGAAGTGAATTTATGCTTCCTAGACGAGCGAAGGTATGACACTCCCCCTGTGATAGGATAGTACATATTGCCCTCATTGCTTGGTTTGGTAAATGTTTTTATGTTTTTTTGCAAATTTGCCTACTGGACTGCATTCATGATTGCTAAGAAACACCTGTCAGTATAAGACAGTCCATTACAACAGCACTGCAGTACAATTCATGTTTGGCAGGGGGCGGCGTCAACGGCAAGCCTAGTTTATCCAACCTCAACTGTCTTAATCACATTAACATAGGTACGATATTTTATCATGAATTTAACATAGATAAGAAACTGAAGAGCGTACTGAGGTTAAACTCTAAATAAATGAAAGATTCTTTGTTTGCAGGGAAAGCATGTTTAACATAGCCTATATATGTGTGTGTGTGTGTGTGTGTGTGTGTGTGTGTGTGTGTGTTTCCACAAAGGAGTGACTTTGTTGGGACAGCATGAGTGTTTGCAACCCTGTAAAATGTGAAATTATTTTATGTCTAGATTTTAACATTCATGTTCAATTTCAAATTTGCATAGGCATTCTTACCCTAAGGCTCAAAGATTTTAGAGCGATGGACACAAAGCATCCACATAAAGTGGAAGACTGACTGACTAAGATTACGCTGAACAGCGTGGGAATAAATTATGATATAATGAAGTTGTGTAGATTTCCCCCAGATGGCCTGAATTACTAGATTTGTAACTTATCATTCTTTTATTTACTTTTCTTTTCTTTTTTTTTTGTAGAAAGTAAGTCATAGAAGAGTCTGAAAAGTCTCTAAGTCCAGCGAGAAAGTTGCCAAGTTGGCAACACTGTATGAGAGGGGCAGGGACAGCTATGCTTGCCAAAAAAAAGATGAGTTGGTTGTATTAGTTCATAATTCATATTTATATTAAATATTTGGCAGTAAAAGAAAGACCTGTGGCTAAAACAAACCCACCCGTGTCTGTGGCCTAATAGTCAGGCCTGAACATATGATGATGGTGCATACTTATGATGACACCACAGTGATGCCACAGGTAATTTATTGATCAGATTGAAGTGTAATTTAAAAATTGGTAGACCTGCCAGATTAAAAGCTCCTCAATATATATATATATTTTTAACTGAAAATGCCATTTGACAGTGTTGATCAGTCACTGATTTATTTCTCCCATTAGTCATCCTCTTGACATTATTCCCATGACATTGCTTTCTAAAATTATTAATATGAAGAATATTCATTCAACAGCTTTAAGAAGTGGAGATGTGGTGACATTTTGTACAAACTACCAGCTAATGCAGTGACGGGAAGTTCTTGTGTTTTGTCCTTCAAAGTACTTTACAAAGTCAACCCAAATTGAAGTGAACTGAACTATGGATAAATAATAATTCACTGGCATTGATGTGAACCCAAATCTTCAGGGTAAACAAAGTCGAGTTGGGTACAACTTTGATGTGTCGTTATGAGTTCAATTGAGTGAACTCAGTTAAAATGCAGAAGGTCATTCAAGAACAAATGACAAAAAGCTTCAAAGGGCAGTCAAAGATGAAAAATGAATTTGTTAAAAGTTAATATAGTTACTTTTGGGGGGTAATAATGTAGTTTAGTACTTTGAGATCAATTCAATTTTGGACAAATCTTAACAGCACCTCATCAAATTAAACACTTTTGTGCATTTCAATAGAGATGTGTTTAATTTATATGCAATTTTTTTTGCTGTAATGTCATTTTGTTTTGCACTGGAAACTTGAAGTTGTGATTCAACAAAGAAAAGTCAAAAAAGTTAATCAAGCCCTGCATGGATGGTCATGTATTAGCATGCAGACAAAGCAAAGGATGTGCATCTATACTGTCTCCCTAAAAAATGAATGGGTGAAGCATAAACATACAGGCAGGAAGCAAAGCAACTTGCAAAAGTAACAGAATCAGCCTTTTTCTCAGTCAAGCACTAATCTGCTTTTAACTGCCTGATAGGTATCCAGACCAAAGTGCTCATTTACAGCATTAATCTGGAGAGCTGGAGCACACAGGTCTGGTCCTGCTGCAGTGGAAAGTGCAGCTCTGCGACGGCTGCTCTCATGCCGAGCTCCACCTCTGCATTTAACTAAGCTGTAATGCTCCTTTCAAACAAGCCTCTTTTAAAAGAGCTAATGGGAGCGAGAGCCACAGAGAAACACAGATACATACAGAGAAAGAACGAGGTGACCCAAAGTACCAGCATGTCTTCTCTGAGCTCTGTTTTCTGATTTGTTTACTGTCCATCTGTCTTCAGACCTCATACTACTCTCACATATGTTGTCTCCCTGTTCTTTTTTCGCAGAATTGCCATCTCTGCTTCCCCTTTATCTTCCTTTCTCACGTCTGTCAGGCACTACAGGTTTAAGGTTTTGATGTGTTGATCCCTCTTGTTTGATCTTTATCCACCTTTATCTTAAGTAGATTTCAAGTGAAGGCACTCATATATTTCGTATAAATACACTGAAAAGAATATAGTGGAACTGAAGAGACGTACCAGACAGCCACAAGTGCCTTCTATACTGTATGCATGCAGTTTGTATGTACTGAGAGCATACTTGTAGCTCAGATCACCAGATTATTCAAAGGTCTTTTTTCAAGCTGCTGTCATGCTCTGTTTATATCCACAAAAAGTAACGCACCACAATATAACATGTGATCATACGCTAGGGATTTGTGTATAACCCAAGTATTCGGGAAGGCTGCAATCAAGTGACAAATGCCCTGACGGGTGTAAAGAGGCAAGTAGACCAAATAGCTATGTAAGAAGGCAGGCTGAGGTGGTTAATGGGTCAAACAAACACAGGACTTTCCCCCACGAGATCAATGTTTAGAAAGGTGTGAGCTTTGGGTGAACTTTTAGTTATTTTAAGGGAAGCCATCAGCATGTTTCTTTTCCTGAAGACAACCGACATAGCTTTTCTTGCCTAAACCTTACCTACATAACTTCACATTAAGTAGCTGATGTCATTTATAACGCGCTAATTTGTTAGATATCATGCGTACCGTTATATAAGGTTACATTGCAGTGGTGAGGTTAGAAGTTGCATGTTGTAATATGGTTGAGAACTAAAACAGTTCAGTAGTTAACAGAAAAAAATGTTTTTTGCTTTTCAATTGTGAGGATTTGCTTTTTTCTCACTTTGTCTTATGTGATAGTAAACACTTTTACTTTTTGTTTGTTTGTTTTACTGTTGGTTGGACAAAGCAAGTAATGTAAAGACATCACCTTAGACACAATCTTCTCACAAACCAAGTCGATTAATTTATCAAACTGATGAATCTTGTATATAATGAAATAAAGCATGAAACCCTCACACTATAAAAAAAAAGTCCAATTTTAGAAAACGATGTCATGTGCCATAACAAAAAGTACGGTCATTTTTGGCACAAACAGCCATCAGAAATAGACTTGTCTGTCGGACATTGGAGCTGGATCCCTCCTCAGTTGCTCTTCCTCAAGAGTGTGTTCATATGCTTTGAGGGTGCACAGTGTGCCTTTATATTGTCAAGCCCTCTTAAGCTTATTGGAGTTTGTGATATTGGACTTTAAGATTGAATTGAATTAAACTGAACTTGTACAGGCCAAAAGATTTATTGGTTTTGAGCAACAACAACAAAAAAGTTCTCCATGAGTTAACCTGCAGTTTTTCATAATTAAAATTTAAAGTCGGAAAAACAGTTCCTTGCTCGTGTTATCATATTTACATAATCATATTGCCAAGAGTATCTCATCAGACAGATATTCATATGTTCAATTTTACCATAGCTTATTATCAGAGGAAACCCTGCAGATGCTGCAGAAAGCCAAGGCTTGTGCACAATCTCAAAAGTCATCCCTAATGTATTAACTGACATCAACAAAGATTCAGAGTTTCCAAATGCATTTTTTATCGTTTAGCACCCCTTTGAACTCTAAAGCAAATCTTTTATCTCAGGGATAAAAACAACATCTACACAACCAGGCCCACACTAACAGAGCACAGCAAAACAAAAAAAAAAAGAAAAAAATAGACATCTGACCCCAAAGTAAACGCAGTCCTTTGAAAACCTGCCTGTGTCTCTCCAAATAAGCCACCCTCGGTCTGCACATTTGTTCTGCTGACTTTACAAAGCTCACGTCTTGCTTATTCACAGGTATGACTCATGTGTTGTTGAGAAGAAACAAAATCTAATCAAATATAGAAAAAGGTTGGTAGTCGGCATTACAGCGTACATAGACGGGGTATGAAATGGCAGAGTAATTATCGTTGACCTCACAGTTCTTAGTTAATTGGCGTGCAGACCCCTGAAGGACTGCAGCTATGGAACAGGAAAAACGGGGAGAGCAGCGGGCAGCAGTGGTTATGAAGAGAAAGGAAGGGGAAAGAGGAGTTGAAGAAAAGAAAAGGTATGGAAAGAGAGTGCAATCGCGGATACGGTGAGGTCAAAATGAGCAAGTTAAAGGAGCTGAGATGCACAGAAGGGTGAAATTGTGTGGAGGTAACAGAAAGAGATAAGGTAAAGGAGCTTGTGCATCATGCATCTTGCTGTGCTCAGCTCGGCGGAAAAAAAGCACGCACTTACATCTGCATGCTGTGGACTTGAGCAGATGCACAGACAGAAATAGCTCTGAGAGGTAAAAGAAGGATACGAGTCCATCTAGGGCAGGATGGACGCAGGAGCATTTCTGCACTCAACTTTGTTTGGCTGTGGTAGACGTTTTCAGAGTTCTAATGTGTCCTGGTGGTTTGATTTCTCATCAAACATTCAGCCTTTCTTTTTTAAACCTGGGCTTCACAGACAGCTCTTCCTGGAGATGATGTGTGTGTGCTCTCATCGGCTGATTCGCCTGAGACAATCTCTGTGTGACGGTGTGAATTTGTTATATGTTGTTAGGTGTTTATCCACAACCTCCTGACCGCAGCCCAAGGGGATTTGTGGAAGCTGCTGCCAGTGTGCTATACTCTATATCACTTAAATTGCGTATACGTGGCCAACACATACAGTGTGACCTTGATATTGAGTTAGCGTGTGTGAATTGCCCTTTTACTCAATGAGGCGTGGTGTTGTTGCGTGCTGTTTTTCCATATCATGTCATTCGGCAACAAAGATGAGGAAAAACTATAAAGTGTAGCCAACAGTGAAAACATGCACTGGCATTTTTTTTAGAGTTTGTTCTATTTTGCTTCTTTAACATGTCCCCTTTCTGGCTAAAAAACATTAAAAAAACACATTTAGGTTTATTTTATTTCAGATTTCTGTTCTGAAAATATATGCTAATGTAGCATTATTAATTAGATAATGCCTAGTTTGCATATTTAACATAAGATTTCAGAAAACTAGTAATACAAAAAAATAATTGTGTAATGGTGTGTGTCTTATTTTTGGTCTAAAAATGTATGGAACATTACAATGCATATGTTTAGAAGCTGTTCTCTCAAAAAGAGGTTTTCCTTATACTCTGAGCCAACAATCTGAGCTCCAGTGGTGCTTGCATACATCAGTCTATGTATATTGTGAAGGTTTTTACATATATTATTCATAGCCTGATTTGTATAACATTTTAATCCTAAAAACATAACAATAGTTTTCATAAGTTTTTATGGCTGTTGCAAGTGTTTTCTGAATTATTGAGAGATAAAAAGAGATATCCAAAATCCCATCAGTAAAAAACTTATACTCTAATGTGGCAACAAAGGGCAACAAGAGTTTTGAGCCTGGCTTTATCCATTGTTCAGATTTCTGTTCTTGAAATGTATTCAAACTAGTGCATATTTTATTAGATAATGGTTCAATTGCATATTTAAATATACGTTATCAAAAAACTTGTTATATAGAAAATGATTGTCTTATTACAAGTAATCAAATTGGGAAGTTTCACTGTGGTATCTATTGGTTAAAAATGTAACCCCATTCACCTGTGCTGTCTCTTGAAATGGGAAAACAAAACTGGCGCTGGTTAGCATGAGATGAGATGTGGCAATAGTAAATAAAGGAAAAGAGAGCAATACAGAAACAAGACAGTGGTTTCCCACTCTGTTTTCCTGTTTCTCTTGTACACACAGACACACACACACACACACACACACACACATTCTGGCCATTTATCACTATCAAATTGATGATTTGTATCTCCTCATCAAAACATCAGCTGACAGTAAGGGGCCCATTACAGATGCCAGTGGGCCACCTGTCCTCCACAGGGCTAGTAAGCGAAGGCAGCGTGAGTTTAACCTTCAGCTAAAGCGTAATGAAGTTTGACAGTGCTAAGCAGCCATGCTTCCTCATTAGGCATCCCAGTGCCAGCTTGCCGTGGTCAGGGTCTCTCCTCTTGGCTTTCTCTTTCATCTCTTAGCTGCAGAAGCACAAAGCCCGGCGGTCTCCTCATTAAACAGGCTTATTGCATTAATTCAGCCCAACATAACACACTGAGCTGGAGCTTTTCCAAATAATCCCCCTCCCTCATTTCTGTTTGTTGCGAACAGGAAGCCGGCTGCTTCGACCACTGGCTTCAACTGAGCAGACTGATGTTGGGAATGTTTGGACTCCTTTCAGATGATGAAGGCCTCCGCTCACGCTGCATGACATTAGCTCACAGTTACAGTGACAAAATGCTGCCAGCAGCTGAACCGCTGACCTGGACAACATTTAAACACCCCTCAACACCCTCACCATACAAACACACTCACACACACACACCTGTTAGCTGAGGATAGACTGCAGAAAGACCCTTCACATTAGATTTGGCTGCATTGAAGATTTCAGAGGGGAGGCAAGGGACAACCCCTTCAGTATTAAGAACATGTGCATTTGTCCCCCTCAATAAAAAACATGAACACAGTGGAGGGCATTTACTTTGACACAATTAAAAAATGAAGTTGAAGCAGAAAAGGCATAAATTAGTGCATATTAAATCACCAAAATTCAGCAAATAAAGCGTTTGATGCTCAAAATTTTCTGGCGGAGGACCCCCATGTGTGTATGTGTCTCATTAAAATTGCTGCATTTGTAAATTCTGCATTGCATCATCCAGTAACACTGCACCATCGTGAAAAGAGATGTGCACTCTTCAGAGGTGTTAGTTGCATTTTGGTTGTGGTGATGTATCAGGAGAAAGGGTAATAATGAAAATGGTGAGAAACTGACCTCAAGGTAATGAAAAAAATAAAGCAAAGACTGGCTTGAGCCACAATACATGTCCCTGAATTGTAGTTTTTTGCATTTGAATTTTACTGGAAAAAAAAACTAAAAATGATGATGTGATTGTTAATGGGGTCTGTACCAAACAAGCATTTTCGCTTCCACCCAGATCATGATTTGTAGGCTGGAGCATCTCTGTAGCACCACAATACTTCATTTCTAAATGCATGTTGTGACATGGTTTTACTTGTATCAAAAAGTCGCAGCTCCTGCAATTTTGATGAAATTTTGATCAGTTGTGCAGCCCTCATCTTAACTCATAGTATCTGCCAATACAGAGTACAGGTCTGAAGTCTTATCGGATAGAGAGGTAGATTTGATCTGTGTTCCTCACTGTGTTGATTAGGATCTTTTTCATGTAAGGTTAACATTAGACTGTGGACTGCATCATAACTGAATTTGAAAAATGATCATGACTGGGCAAATGACAGCAGAAAATATTTGACAAAGATATTAACAAAGCATTGGACCCTTTATGGCCAATACCTGATTAGCTTACAAAGGTCAGTACTGGGCCTAATTGCAGGTTCCTAATTGAAAGCTGCTGCCACTCCGTAATGGACTGATGAGTTTTCTGATACGCATGCTGGTAGGTATTGTAGACATTAATGAATAAGGTTATAATTTTAATGAGAAAGCAAACTATAATCAAACATTACTTGGGGTTGTTATGACTGGTCACTTGAGACAAACAGAACTGTGGTTTCTAACAGTCCTTCAGGAAGCAGGGACCTCAGGAGTAACTAAGAGGCTCCAGACTGAAAGTTGAAACAGATTTGTATGTCTATAATGCGACTGTGGTAATATTGGCTTTTTGGGTTTGGATGAGAGCTTGTTATCTTTGGACAGATGGCCAGTCACACCTACTTTCTTTGTCTCTGAAATGTTGTAAAATATGAAAACACCCAGTTTGAGACACTGAGACAATTACGATGTGAGATGCTTTTGTCTCTTTGTATTACAGTTTGCTTTAAATCAAATGTGTTCACTAATTGCGTGGGAGTGTTGTACAGAACAATTTTCCACAACAATGCAAACACAAGGCAGCAACTAACAGTTATTTATTGCACTGCATCCACTTTTCATAATGCTGTGATTTGTGGTGTTTATAGTGTGGTTTTGTTGTTTGGCTAAATGTTTTTTTTTTTGTATTGTTGTATTTTGTGACACAGCTGACTTCTTCGGTCACAGGAAGAATGTCAGAATTTTTTCGGAAAATTAAGTAAAATCCCTAATGTTATTGACGTTTCAAGTTACAGATGTGTTGTTTACATCAGTAAAATACTGAGATAACAGGGTAGGTCTCACAGGATGTTATTTAGATATTGTAAAATACAGTGTGATGAGATGATTAACTCTTGTATACATATGTGAATACACCTGTAGCGTATACTGTTATTAAGTGACAGACTGACTGTAAATACACCAGCAATGTCCTCAGCCAGACTTCAGCACCATGAACAGCACTGTGTGTTCAGCAGTGTGGGCTGACAGCTCCAGGGGAGATCCTGGACAGCTTATCTTCACTTTGGCTGCTCATATTGACAGCTCATTTATCTAATCAACCCATCAGTCAAATTAAAATCCACCCCAGTTTAGGGGTTTTCCAAAACCTTAAGGAATGTTAAGGACCCTAAAATAGAAAGAATGTAGGCCCCTTAGACACTTATCATGTCCCTAAGACCTTTTTTGTCCCCTTCCTTTCAGAAAATATATCCTGTCACAGTGTTAAGTGCAGCTATGAAGATAACTGTCACGTTTTTTATATGCCTTCACTGCATGTTGTGGATATAGCGACAGTGAACTATCCTCTAAGCCCCTTTCAAGGTCCCCTCCGCCCCTGCACCCCGCTATAGGAGGCTCTTAAAGACACTTACCTGATGCTGCTTGCATCCAGCCGCAGATCTTGTACACGGTGGAGGTGCTGAGCAGGAAGAAGAGACTGAAGCAGCCGATGCAGGTGACAACCAGCATCATGGACATGCCGATGAAGAAGGAGGCGGCCTTGAACGCGGTGGAGGGGATAGCGGCGAACTCGGTGAAGCTGCCCTGGCAGGCCAGCTCTCTGGAGATGCCGTCTCCGACGCAATAGTGAAAAAGGCCGAAGTAGCCGGCCTGCGGCGTATCCACGCCATCCCCAATCCAATAGGGCTGTGAGAAGATGGTCACGTTAACAATACCGAACAGGATAGTGAAGATGGCCCATAAAAGTCCGATGACACGGGAGTTGCGGACGTAATTGGTCTGGTACAATTTCGCAGCTTCTGCAGATGGTAGCATTGATGCGGCAGATCCAGGTATCATTTTATGCAATCCCGAAGACTAAATGAATGTTGCGATCTCTCCGAGCATAAAGCGAGGACTTGGCATTTATCGCACGAACCGTTTTTTTTTTTTTTTTTTTACAGAATCATCCCCCCAAAACAGCGAGAGCAAGCGGAGGATCTATACCCGTGCAACTGCAACACAGCAACATCTGTCAGGCGCGATCAAGTCATGACGTCGCATCCTAAAGCCAGGCGGTGAACCGAGTGAGGAGCGAAAGCAGAGAGCTTGAACCCTGGATATGAGCGAGAACTCTGACAACTCAGCGACTACAGCTGCAGAAAAAAGGCTCCTTCCCGCTTGCTCCGTCTAGCCGTCAGACGTGCACATCGCTGCCGCACTGTGTCGCTCACTGCTGCCCTTGGAAAGCCTCAAAAAAACCTCCGAGTGAAATTTATTATTCACCCCGATCGCGGCTATACGCATACACGATGCGTGCAGCAAAAGCCCAAATAAAAACAGCAACAGCCTATAACAAACGGTTTGTGTTGTGTCTCTGAATGGGGTCGCATCCAATAACACATTAAAGGCCTGTACTTACAAATTAATGCAGCCAACCATAATAACCATTCACAAAATACGACGCCCCCCCTTCAGGGTCGTTAAACGGGAATTTATTCTCCGGTTTATGACAGCATCACCGGGCTGCCAGTGATGCTGGGAGTCAGAGAGGGAGGGGCACAGGCGCTACAGACGCAGAGGCAGCTCGTAATGTGCGTGTCTATTCGTGCAAACACACACCTTCTGGATAACGCTGCGTCAATGACCACAAAGCTGACGACATATCCTAAACATGCTGAAGGGGAAAAAAACGGGCTGGAATGCGGTCAAAACAGGATAACAGCTTCCGCCTAAATCTGTGGCGAGTGGTCCTCATGTCAGTGTTACCTGCCGCGTTAAAGACGCAGCCAGCACCTCTCGGCTTCATAGCGCGCTGCTTTGATGCCAGGAGGTTATGTAACACTTCATGAAACTGCACATGTTGCCCTGGAAAGGAACAGACTGAATACACTGCACAGCACAAGCACTGAATAGACTTTTTTTTTTTTTGCCTATAAGTAAATTAATGGGCACCGTCTATATCAATGTTTTATCAGAAATCCCAGTTCCAAAGTCATTAATCGTCTTTCTCAAGAGTGGAAGTCAAAAATAAATCATCATTTGAAGAAAATAATGCTTCTTCTGGCACATTTTCTACTTCTAGTAATAGTGGTTGTTCATTTGAGTAATGAATTTAGGCTACAAGTGCTCAGCCTATACAAAGGTTGCAAATAATGATTCTTTTTATTGCAGTGTCTGTCTTTTCAATTAATCGATTAGTTATGTAGTCTATAAATTAAGTCAATTTGTTGTTTGGTCTATAAATTGCCAAAAAATGTGCAATATTATGTTCATCGTTTCCCAAAGCCAAAGAGTCCATGAATGTCTTGTTTTGTCCACAACCCAAAGATATTTAGTTTAATGTCACATAGGAGTGAAGAAACCAAAAATCTGTAACAAATTTTCCTGTAAAATTATAGTAACCCATGGCAGCTGTGTTGCCAGCATCCTCCTGTCATCTTACAGTGTCACTACTGTAAATGACTTCAATAATATAATACAGTTAAATTTATTAAAGTATTCTACGGTAGAATATGAGGGTCGCAGTGTAGTATTGGCACCAAAACGCATAAAGATCCACAGTTTTTTTTCCTCTCAAAAAACTACATTATTGTTCAAATTTTTGCAATATTTTTGTAGCAATTTGTTACAGTGATATTCACATCTAAGTAGCTCAAATCAGAAAACTAAATACTCAAACTGATTAATCTATCACATAAATTGGTGATTAATTTAATAAATTATAACTAATTGATAAATCATTGCAGTTATAACCTACTGTTGCAATGGTTATACAAAAGAATATAAAGTAGCTTGCATAAACCATTTACTAAATCTGACTTAGATCTTATTGCAATGCAACCAAAAGAGGTCATCAAAGATTAAAGACATTTTAATAAAAATATCACCCTTAACTCATCATATTATGAGCAATTAACAGTTTCTGACCTTAATCACATTTCAGAGAAAGCCTGTCCTCTGCAAGCACACCATTAAATGTACCCATCACAGACTTTGAGTTCTGCTTGTGAAACAAACGAGAAATTTTCCTCCAAACCTTTTTGAGCAGTGCCATTATAACTGATTATGACTATAATGATTTATGCCTTAAATCCTCATTATTTCAGCATTATCAGTCTGTGGTGTTATTTCTGTGTCAGATGCATTGTGCTTAATTTGTCCCCTTGATGGCTACTCTGCCTGATGCCAGTTGCTCATGGATTAGCGCTCAGAGGATTTACTGTTAGAGTTCAAGGCTGATTTTTGAAAGCACAGATGGATTAGAGTCCATTCATCAGAGTGAGAAGAGGCAGTAAGTTCATGACAGCAGTGCTGTCGCTACACTGAAATATCTGTTTCATAATTTGGTTTACTTCTAAAAATGCAAAATACATGCAACCCTGTAGATGAAGAGCAGCAAACAATGAAACATCAACATTCATATATGATACAACACAAATGTATGAGCACAACCTAGATGTGTGTAGGCTATTGATACCAGATATATCGAATAATTGAATCATTCTGATGTTTGTGTTTTGGTAAATATTATATTTAAATGATGTATGATGAGATGATGTACATCTGCATCGGTGTTTGAGATAAAAGGCAGCATAATGAGGCTCTGACATTTCAGTTTTTACATATTTAATTAGAGAAAAAAAGAAAACTTACACTATCTAATACAATCCAAAACAATAGCTCTTTTATGACTCATATGTTCTGATTTGTTGGTCAGACAGGTGTTGATTCAGTACTGGTTATTTTAAGGCCATACAGTATGATGATGCTGTACTCAGTGGCGGAGTGTAACTAAGTATATTTACTCAAGTACTATTGTTCAGTTAAATTTTGAGGTACTTCTACTATACTTGTGTATTTCCATTTAATGCTACCTTATAATTCTACTCCACTACATTTCAGGAGACAGTACTTGTTACTCCATTGAATTTATATGATGACATTAGTGACTTTACAGATTCTGATTATTAAAGCAAAATGCAAATTAACAAAGAAATTATGATGCATTATTGTGGATGGGACTACCCACGTGGGCGTATTATGAGACAATGGGTCCCTGGACACATATTTGCAAAGGACCCCAACACCTCTCCTACATAGGAGCAAGACACACAGACTTCAGGCGTTTTTGTGTCTATTTGTGGTTGTAATGCATCTTTTTTGGTGGTAATTTTTTGTCTTTCTTTAGTTCTTTTGTGTGTCTTTGCCATCATTTTCTGTCTCTTTGTGGTTGTTTTGTATCTCTTTTTAGTTTGGGTCTCTTTAAAATAATTTTGTGTCTCATCTTATTTTGGTAATTTTGTTTCTCTTTAAGGTTATTTTACGTATTTTGGTCCTTTTGGGTTGCTTTGTATTCATTCTGTCTTTTGTGATTGTTTTGGGACTCCTGACATAATTTTGTATCTTGTGGAAGTACACTAGTCTTGCTTAAGGTACATTTATGCCCCCTTTGTTCTGTTGTGTTGCTCTGTAGTCCTTTTGTGTCTCTTGTGATGTTTTGTTCTCTTTGTAGTGGTTTGAGTCTCTTTGATGTAGATTTATGTCTTATTGGGGTAATTTTGTGTGTCTTCAAGGTATTTTAAAAAAATTTTTGGCCCCTATCCTGCAGTGGATAAAGTAGTTAAAGTAGTTAAACTACAAGCTTCAACATGAGTGATGCTAAGGCTGCACATTAATGCACCACCAGTGCTTTAATATACTGTATATTTTTCTGAAACAGGCTACTTTGCAAAATGAGTACTTTTACTCTTGGCTCTTTAGTTAGCCTATAATTTGATGCTAATACACAAGGACAGATAAGCGAACGAGCCTACCGGGTAGAGGCCCAGGAGCCTGAAGTGTAAGAGGCCATGGCCTTCACTTGCAAAATGCCACTCAAATTAACGAATACTGACCAGAAAGAGACCCAAAATTACCCCCCCCCATTTACTTTGCAGACCCAAACGACGACAAAAACAACTACAAGAAGATACAAAAATTGCTAAAGTGATTACTGAAACAGCTTGACCTCTCACAGTTTATGACCACAATTTATGGATTTATGCATTTTAGATAAGGAAAAGAAATAATCTGCAGACTTCAAAGCAAATGTAACAAGCAACAAAAGCCTTCATAGAAATGTAGTTTAGTCAGAAGTACAATGTTTGTCTTCTAAATGTCATGGAGTCAAAGTAATATGGTCTCTAAGAATAAAAATAAAAACTCAAGTAAAGTACAGATACACAAAAACGGTATTCATGCTGCCTTTATGTGCTCCTCGGAAATATCGTATTTACCGTATTTACGAATTACAAGCACATGGACAAATTTTGAAGGTACCTCAGTTGCAGAGTTGTGACATTTGGGTGACGTTACAGGGCAGCAGAAATGGCGGAAAGCATGGAAAAAGTGTATTTCATTGTTTTTTTTTACTAGTGTGATTGCAGCTACTTTTAGTAGTTGCACATTTGTGTAGCTAGCTAAGCAAAATTAGGTAATTATAATGGTACGATATTTCCGAGGAGCACTTGAAGGCAGCATTAAGTATGTTACTGAAGTACTCGGCGCTGCTGCTGGGACCGAGGACCAGGAGATATAGTACAGCCGCAATGACAATCTGGGGAAAAAACAAGCTACGACGTATTTCCTAATTATGCAGCAGAGAGGACTTTTTTCGTTCCAGTCAAATAAACGGGAGTCTTTTAAGGAATCCCAAAATGTCTTCAAAACGGAGGTGAGTGTTGTCAAACCTGCTCTTGGTGTTTAGGTTTGGCTCGTGGCATTAAGTTGGGCTAATTTTAGAAATGGACACGCTAACGTTAGCCCTGTGACTATCATGAGTGCAAGTACTAGAATTTTTTAATGAGAAGCAAAAAGGGGAAACAAGCAGGGACGTTTATTGTAGGCCAACGCCAAACGTCGAAACTATTAAACGTCGAAAATAAAATTCAGATGGAGTTTTACAGTAGCTAACTTTAGCCCCAAACGGAGCTAACAAGCACAGGTGAAGTTAATTAATTTTAGTGAGGCCTCCTCCCACAGTCAATTAGCCTAGTTATTAATTGCACCTGTGGTTTTCCTGCCATGTAAAATAATAGAAAGCTCATTTTATTCCATCTATGTGGTGTTTAGTAATGTAACATTACAGTGTAACATGATAAGCTTATTTGACTGGTGTGACTAATATGTTAGCTATAATATATCTCCACAACAACATGTCTCTATTAGGCTATCATGTCCAAATAACATATCACCTTACAATATATGGAAATTACTCTTTAAGACCACATACTAGGACCTCAAACAAAACCAGACTTTGCTCTAAATGTCTGGACTAAACCTTCACTAAAACATTGCCAGGCTTCTGTAGTGGTATTATTCAAAATTTTCAAGTGTGAATGTCTTCTTCTCTAAGATGAGCTTCTGAGATGAGAAAGACACTTTTTACTGTTAAAGGCCGTTTCAGAAATAGTCTTGTTAAAATCCAGTGAGCTTTTCTTTTGAAAATCCAATGAAGGAGCTTTATCTCAAACTGAGTGCTTTAAGTATTTGATGTTTTCTCTCTGGTACTGTGAGCTCTCCCACTGATGCTCCTTTTTATACCACATCTTCTCCAGCCTTGCTCTTCCCTCCTCCTTTGGAAAAACTCCTTCTGGAAACTCTCCTGATGGACCTTTTTCAGAGCAGACTTTTTGACTTGTCACATCAAGTAAAGCACAGGTGATATTGATAACATTAGTGATGGCTCAGTTACATTAAGTGTACCATTAAGCTACACAAGGAAGCCAGTATGCACCATAACAGGGTCTTCCAGATGTGGATTACAGCAATCATTAACCCTTAAGAACTGTTTGGTGTATTTTACATGCTTTTCATTCTTTATTCTTTGATAATTTGGGCTGTATTCATGCATATGGTATAGATTTAGGCAAGATATGGTTATTTTTGTTTTATCTTGGAATTTCCAGCTCAGCTCCTACAATAAGTCCAAAATACACTCTGTAAACAAAATTGTTACATGCTTCCTGTTAAGTGCAAAACATGCGCCATTAAAACCTCATTCAAACTGGAATTTCTGATCCCACAGCCATCAAAGCACAAAAACATGTTGTTTTATTTCTGGGTGTCATTGTGGGCTTTTGCCTGGGAATGGGCTAATTTTTACTATTTTCCACCTGATGATGTCTTTTTTTGAATTTGTTTTAACCATATTTGGCATATGGAGAAAATACATGCTATTTCTACTAGTTGCACTGTCACAACCACTGTTGCTGCAAACCATTGACATATCCCAGGCTGTGATAATCAAAAAAGCTTCTTATTTGCATGTAGTACATTTAAAAAAAAAATAATAATTTTTTTTTACATTTTTTTAAAATCTAAAAACATAGTGGCTCTATGACAAAAACCCAATGAAAGTAGAATATCATATTAATGTGTAATATTTTTTAAAGTCAAATTTCAAACACCTGTTCTTTTCCCTCTGACAAGTTGAAATGTCCGCTGTAAAAAATGTTGGTTTCCTAACTCCACAGTGTCACATTTGTTGTGAGACTGTTGTAACAGTCCCTGCCATCTCTCCTTCATGACCACAGTCTTTGTCGTTCTCCTTAGTTCTTGTTCTTCATAGTTTTCTTCATGCCCACCACCTCTTTCTTTTACAGCAAACAAAAACTAAAACAAAAATGTTATCATTAATTATGAAACATGTTCCCCTATTTCCTTATTTTCTCCTGACATATCAGCAACACTTTATTAGTTTGCATTATTTACCTCGTTAAATCAGTTTATAACTTTGACTGTATCTACAATGTCCAATTATTTATAACAACAACAATATGAAGGCATAAGATAAAATGTTGGCTTCACCAGATAAAATATCTGCTGGTCCAATTAAAAAATACCCCTTACTTTACTTTCTCTGCTATCTCTTTCTGTCATGATGATTTAATATTAATATAACAATACTGACATTAATTAGAGAATAAAAAAGTGAAAAATGGTTCCTATTGCTGGTATCTTATTTCCACTGGTCTGGTGGGTGAAATTGGTGGAAAAAGCAGTAAGTAATTGTTACATCACAATCAGGACTGCAACTGATGATTAATTACTTAATAATGTGGTGCATAAAATGTCAAAAAGTAATGAAAAGTGTCCATGACAGTTAGATTAAGCTCAAGTTTACACCTTCAAAAGTCCGACAAAAAGCCCCAAGTTGGAGATATTCAGTTTAATCTATTAAAAAACAAGTAACACTGGCAAAAAAAATCATGTTTAAACAGCTTTAAAGTTGCTAAATCATTTTCTGTCAGTTGACTAATTGATCAACTGATAAATTGTTTCATCCCAAATGTCAAGTCATTCACTGCAGGCATATCTAGTATCTAGTACATAACCTAATTTTCTGCATGAAGATGCTGAAAATATAAATGTCATTGCTAAATGCGTTGAGGAAATAATGCAAAGGTTTTTCTTGTTTTTGTAGAAATTAAAGGTCTCTCATTTACCAGGAGGGGGTGCTATCGCTTTGCTTTCTAAATTTACATCACATTTCCACATTTCAGTGTGGATCTGACAGAGTAGTGTGCAGCTAGCAGGTCTTACTTTTTCCAACAGATTTCCCTTCTTATAGATTTTGTACATTTATATATTAAGAATTTCAAGTTGGTGTTCAACAGGTTTTCTTACCAAAACTCAGGTTTTGAACACAAAAAATCCCTGCATGATTTACAGTGATTGTAGTGCATTATCTGTCCACCAAGGGTCAGTGTAACCTAACATTAGACTGTGGTACAGGATGGTCAGGAGATAGCATCTAGGCTTTACTCTCTCTCCTCCATATTACTGCACCAAAGATATTAAATAATATTAGTCTATAAACACAGTCTTCCTGAAATTATGTCATACTGTGTTTTTAGCTCTAGCTTGCTGTTGTTCAAAAATGCTCTATAAGATGACCTATGATGTCACTAATCTCTAGTAATCTGTTGTCTGATCCCTGTGAGAGTTGAAGCCCAGATATAAAGGCCATGCCTCTCACGCGCTGTGCCCTCTGGACCACAACCCTCACTAAGCTTGGTGCTGTGCTGAATGATATCAGAACAGAATAAAGAAAGTATTTGAGAATCAGCTTTAGCTTTTGTGCTGCATGGTGATGACCAGTGACACAGAGCGGATAATGATGGTGTTACCAGCTGAAGTTGTTACTAAGTCACTGTTTACCATCATTTAACAAGATTTGGGGTCCTTCTCTTTCATTTCTTTACATCTGTCTAAGTTTTAGCTCTGCAAATTCGTTAGATTTGCCTGGGTTTGGCTAATGAAAAAAAGTATTATCACACTTGCTTGGGGCCTCCTCAGCCGAACTGGATTATTTCAAGAGGAAAAAGCCACTGGACTGAGAAGAGGCCAGAGAAAAGACAGACTGCAGAGTGTGCTGTGACAGTGAATTGGTCAATGTTTTCCAGAAAAACCGGGAGATTTTTTTGAGGCAATGCCGGGACAGAAGAGGGAACGATGCCTGCGAGAGTTGAAGAGAAAGAATGGTTGGTAGAGGATGAGAGAGATTTGCCTCCATGAATTTTGGGATGAAAGATAGGCTTGTGTGTGTAGTGTGTGTGTCAGTGTGTGTATGTTTGAGAGAGAGAGAGTGAATGAATGCCAAAGAGAGAAAGCCTGGGTGTGTTGAGATAAGCATGGGTCGTTGGGAGGTTGTTGTTTTCCGGGCACAGTATGCGTGTATGTGCATGCGCTTGTGTAAATGATTGTCTTCATGTGTGCACATAACGGTTGTGACGAGTTGTTGAGTAGTGATTTGGGACAGCAAACAGTTCTTTTAGAAATGTCGACCCTAAATGGCGCCACTCTCGATAAGCGTCTCCCCTCTTCTCTCTCTCCCTCAGCCTGCTGCTCTTTTGCTTTTCCCCAGATGCTATTTCTTCTGTCAGAATTAAGTGATTACGTGTTTCAAAGTTTTTCCACTGTTGTTTACTTGTAACTTTTTTTTAATGTGGCCAAAAGTCTTTCTTATCTTCTTCATGCTTGGAAAAATGCCTGTTTATAATGTCTTGCTGCCATGCAGTCACAACTCACTCCACCGCATAAACCCTGTGCTAAGACTCAATTTGCTTTTCTGTAATGGTGGATGGCAAAACTATGTGGGTTTGACCATCTGTTGATTTGTATTAAATTTACAAGGAGGACAGCGAATCTACTTCACTATGCTGGACAGGAATTTACAATCTGGACAGTGAACGAAATCTTTTAAATTGGCAAAGTAAACTTACCCATACCACAGTGTTTAAGGAATTGCTGGAACTCGTATATATAATTTATATAATTAAGCTGAAAACAGCCAAAACAATTAGTGACATTTAACCATTCAATAGATGACTCATAAAAATAGAAAATTAAAAGAACAAAGTGTGGAACTACTTTTGAAAATATATTATTGCTGTATCTTTAAATGTGCATGTTTAAAAGAGGTATGACTAGCAAATATGTGACAATTTCTCTGAATTGAATCACTGAAATGATTGATGGATTATCAAAATAAATTTTCTGTTGATCAACTTATTAAGTATTTCACTATTTGTAACAACTTTAAGACCATCCATTAAGCCACAGTTCAGTCTAGACCAGTCCATGTGATTATTTCTCCTATTTAAAGTTCAATCAACGATTCTAATCAAATGCAATTTTTGTCAAATTAATTGAATATGTTCTCATGTTCTGATAGCTATCTGTGTGTGCTGAAAAAACATCTGGTGTTCATACACTGCCTTGGCTCTGTAAATGGGTAACAAACAAAGTAGCTCTAACCGAGACACGCAACACTATTCCAGTCAATCAGCAAGGGGGGGCTTTCGTGCTTGTGCACAGGCCAGGGGAAAGGCACTGTGTACAAATAATGGACATAGCCTTTTGTGAAGCCTCTAGTTTAACATTTTGACTCCCAAAGTCTTGTGTTTTTTGAGCTAGAAATGACCTGGGGTGACTGTATTTGGACCACTTTAAAAAGGGTGACTTAAATAAGAATTCAGCTCTGTACAGTTGTCATGAATAGGGAAATTTCTCCAAAACTGTTTCTTTTATGGGGCTGTAGGCTGGTTATGCTGCAAAGATGGGCATTTTATGTGTGTCTATGGGGATTGACTCTAGTCGACATTCAAGGAACTGCACTTCTGTGTTCGTTTTATTTTTCAGCCCCAGAGGTTGCCACTTGGGCAAAGACCATGGATGGATAAAAAGAAAGACAGTAATGGTTAATGTGGCATATGCTAACATGGAGAACTCTAAAGTCCATAGTTAACAATCTTACTCTAAATTTGCTGACTCCAGATTCGCCTTTTAGGGGAAATGGACATAAACAAAAACATAACATATAAAAACATTATTCCTAGATTTGTTGTTATCCAGATAAATGTGAATATTTATCATGTTGTAGAATTTTGGTTCGAGCCTCCAGCCATAATTTACAATAATTTCTGATTTCCAAAGGAAATAAATGCTGAAATCTGTCAAACATGTTGATGGATATCTTCTCTTTTATTTAATCTTGTAGAAATCAAATCTACTCAGTGAGAAAAAACATTCATTGATAGTCGTTGGCAAATCCTATGTATGTGCATTTTTTTCCTTTTTCCCCTCATTTAAATTGGCTTGTGGTGTTGGTGATGCTAAATCACCACCATCCTGCTGTGTGCCGACTCACAGCCTCAACGCCTGAAAGGGCTGGTTGGATTGTGAGGAAGTTTCCGGACTTTTTATTTCCCAGTTGAAAATCAGTCTTGTCTATTGTAGAGGTGACCCCCACTGAGTCACACAAACACTCCCTCGCAGACTGTTTACCATCACAATGCTGACACTGGCACTTTCCCTCGCTGTCAGGAGGACTCATATTTATGTATTTTCATTGTAATTACATGGCAGTGTTTTTATATTTCCAAAATGCCCTTGTTTTCCCCCACTGGCGCTTTTCATCCACGACCGCAGATCAAACTGAGCCTCTGCCAACACTTTGCTTCCCCGAGCCACTGAGAATAAAACCCACCAGTAAACAAAAGATAAAACACCCAAATGAAAGCTGGAGAGGGAGCAAAATCAACACAATGAGAAGGATTGTTGAATAGTGGCGGGAGTGTGTGTGTGTGTGTGTCTGATGCTGGCTGGTGTTGGAATTTGTTGATTATAGAGTGGGAAAATGTATGGTTGTACTTTTGTGTGTAAGTGTCTCTCAGTGTGTGTCTGCAGTTTAGTAGAATGGTCTGCATTGTTTTTAAAGCTTGAAATGACAAATAGTCTAATTAGCATCTCTTCTAGTAAAATAGCTCCTGGAAAAGTCTTTGCATTTGCTGGAAAATTGAAAATTCATTAAATGAGCTTAGACATTTTTTTTATTCTCATTATGCTAAGAAAATTGTGATATTCTATATTTTTTGTATTGCAAGGAAACCCAATGAAAAGACGAAAAGCAACTATCCAAAGCCTTATTTAGCCTATTCTTCTGCAGCAGAGCCCAATTATTGTCCAAATCACAGCATCACATCACAAGGCTGACATGTCCTTACATAATGACAAACACGGGTGCTGTAGTTTTTTTGTTTGCTGTCCTGCTACCATAAAACATCACTGAGGGCTGATCTATAGTTGTATGTAGGCTCTATGCAGAGCTAGTTGGCAGTGGAGTCTCTAAGCCATGTTGACTTTTTTATGCGCTTCAAATAAAAGGCAAAGGAGTTAATAAATGTTGATCAACAGTTGACATGGTGAAAAAGAGTTTTACAAATGTATTTTTGCACAGACTTTCTCAGTTAACATTTTCTTGATTTGGTCCATGTTCACTGAGAAAAAAAAGCAGCCAGAAACATAAAGAGCAAATGTTATGATTACAAGCAAACCAATCCATGTTGATGTGGTCGGAGGGTTTGCGTAGCCATGAGGTGTGGTAACATGTGATGCCATTTTTCTCATAGACTTTCAGTAGGCACATTTTTTTGAGTGTCAAACCCTGCAAAATTACTATCAGAACTTGATCCATTCAGTTTGATAACATTTGAATAGTCCAAAAGAGGTGCACAATTAAATAATTTTATCCCTGGGGAGTGCTAAACTGGAATTATTGTTGTCCAGCAGAGTCCCTAGTGTGCTTGTTTTATGGGCCTCCATGATGCGAAACCTGAGCCGATCATTCAGGTAACTTTATACGCAGCAGTTGAATGTGTTTGGCTGCATGCACCATTGAGCAAATTTTATAGGAATAAGCAGGTCCAACCTCCAATGCTGTATTCAGTTCTTTTTATACATTCATGGTACACATATACACCGTGCCTACAGTATAGATTCAGCGCAGAAGTATTAACCGACCTTATATCAAAACACACCAAGCAGTGGCAAAATTCAACCTGTGGTGAGCTGCCACACAATGGCTATGGAAAGCTGCAGCAGCTCCTTCAAGCTGCAGCCGTTTAATTTTTGGACGTTTTGCATCAAAATTAAAAGTTGGGGATAGTTTAACTTTTAGCTGCAAATTGCAGCCAGAGAGTACTGGCAGCTTATCAGTGAACAGAGTCCTGTGACCTCTGTGACATGTTGACCTATGTTACATAGAATTTCTTACTGCCTGAAACACATAAATACACCTCCGGGCCAAAAATGTAGTTATTGAGCAAACTGCACTTTGATGCTTTGTGGTGTGTTTTCAGTGTTCAAGCCCTGAATCCATTGCTGAAAACAGCCCCCGACAATGCACAGTATTTACTTCTGCTTGAGTAAATTACAGTGCACAGCTGTAAAATAAAGTTAATATTTGCCATCTATTTTTTAAGATCTGTTATTGGAGCAAATGGGCCTCAATTTGTGCCACAGACAGTAGGGAAGTTTGAAAGTTCGAGAAATGGACTAACTTCTTTGGTTTTGCTCATTATATAGGATTTGTTGACAATACAAAAATGCTAGAATATGACCACCCTCATCCTTTAATTGACTGACAATGTTCATATCATAACATGTACCAGTGTACAATGTGTTAAAGGGTCTGCAATCTTCTACACTGTCTTCTGGGATTGATTTGGCAGGATGTGAAGTCTGGTCTGTCTCTGCATTCCCAGTTCTGAAGCTCCACTGTCTGCCTGGAATCGACATGTTTATACTGCACTCATTAGACTGATAAGGCCCTGCATCATACTAATGAGCGCTGTAACATCTGTGAGAGTTTGCGTGCCTGTCAGTGTGCAGTTTGGTTGTATAAGCGTGATTATATTGTTGCAGATTTGAATTTGAAGCATTTGTATGTCTCAAAATGGATAAGGGCACATTAAGTGAAGTCATTGGTTCTTCACTGGTCCTGGCTGATCATTATAATCCACTCCTCTAAGGACATGTCTTTGTAAGGGACATACATGAGAATATGCACACTGAGCTGTTTTATCAGGAGTTTGATACCATTCATTAAAGGATGAGAGCTTTCAATTGCATAATTACAAAAACTGAGCATACTAATAATGCAACAGTTTTTAACAAATTTGATCAAATTTCCTTTTGGGGGGGTGTTAGTAACTCTTCAAGGTACAATTCCCTACATTTCTTTCTAAATAACCTAAGTACAAGGTGTGTGTGTGTGTGTGTGTGTGTGTGTGTGTGTGTGTGTGTGTGTGTGTGTGTGTGTGTGTGTGTGTGTGTGTGTGTGTGTCTTATGACGTACCACTAGATGGCATCATGAGAGAGGCCTTGTCACCCCAGCGGCTCTGTTTTGTTGGCAGAGTACAAGAGGGTATCTCCATAGGCACACATTTTATATGTGCCTAAACTGTCCTAATATATTTGATACACTTCAGGCTTTTTTGTGTCAGTTTAATGTATGAGTCTAATATTGTGTCTTTATTTCTTTCCCCTATGTCAATACACAACATAAATGGGAATTATTTTTTTTGTTCTTGATGTAACCACAATAATATCTAGGGATGTCTTTTGCACAGACTTTGGCAAATGCCCATGAGGCATGTTTGTGCATTTCCTTTTTGAATTGGGGATGGCACCTAAAACCGTCATTGTAGATGTTTATATTTAAATTTTTATATGTAAAATGGTATTGCCTGTGATAATCTGTGCTTCCATGGACATGACATCCTGTAAAAAAAAGTTTTTTGGTTGGTTTGTTCTTGACATGTTGTGCAGTTAAGTGTCTTAATCCTTGACATGTTACCACTGTCCAACAAGGCTCTCACAATAGCAGTGTTGAGACGTCAGGAATTTTAAACACGGGGAAATTCAGCTAGTTTAACATTTTTCTGTGACAAATAGGCTCTTGAGCAATGAATGTTCCTGTATAGTAACAAATATATGCCCTGTGGCAGTGAGTTGAGAACTCTGTGTGTCTCTCTGTGTGTGTTTGTCCAAATCTGTGTATTGCATGCTTGTCATTGTGAGACAGAACAGGCTACGTTTGCTGTGCGTGACTGACTAAGAGCAGAGCACCAGGAGCAGCCAGCTGTGTACACCCATGGACAAAGGCTGCACATGGAAGATAAATGTTTCACCACACCAGGTCAGATCACCTTTAACATATTTAGACACTTCTTCCTCTCTCTGTCTGTCAAAAGCACTGGTCAACAACTCCCTTTTTCCCCTCAATCTATCTCTATCTTTCTCGCCGTGTCCATCCATACATCGTCCCTCTCAATCCCCCTTCTCACTCCCTCTCTCTCTCCCCTCAGCTCAATCGCACAACACCGGCTCTCTTTTCTTAGCAAACCTTTCTCTCATCCATTATTGAGACTTGTTTTTTTTCCTTGAGTCTCAGAATGAAGAAGGGGAACGGATCTTTTGAATTTTTAATGCCCCCCATGAAAAATGTAGCATCAGTCATTTCTCAACGATACGAACTGGTAAACTTTTAGCAGGACACAACACCCCAAGTCACGAGATGATGCGAGACAAGGACAGAAAAGGGGAGAAAAGCCCCATGGCCACTGATATAGAGAGATGGGGAAGGGCATGGGTGGAGGACAAAAGGATATGGAGTGAAATATGACAGGCAAGTGACAAGGTGAGGTGCTCTTTGAACGCATTATCGACCAGTACCGTCTTAAAAAATACACACATTCATGAATTGGACAAATCCAGGAAAAAAAGGGAAAGGAGCATAAAAAGGTGGACTGACTGAGCGAGTCAGATTAATGTTGACTGGAAAGGTTTCATCTCAGGCATGAGGAGATAATCATATTCAGCAAATACCTGAAATTATTTGAATCCCAGAGGTTTTGCTGGATGGTACTTTATAGTCACTAGCCTTGTGGGAGTTTGTTATGCATCAGGCAAACCTGTTAGAACTGCAGTCATCTGACCCACCACCCACCCTTTCCTCCCCTCTCACCTGAGCCACAGAGCATGCTCCACAGCTCTTCAAACAGCTGCCAGGTCAAGGTCAGTGTTGTGAAATGGTAACAACCTTTGTCAAGAAAGACTCACTGCTACACATCAAGTCTGGACCACAGATGCCTGCATATGATGGCATTCATAAGAGCTCCGGCAACCAGCAAGAGATGTAGTGTGACAGGAGACAGGCAAAAGCAGGTGGAGAGTGGGACTGTGTATGCTTTAAGTTGAAAAAAGATGAGAAAGTAGAGTGTATTTCTGTGTAAGTTTGCATGCTTACATTTATCTCTCTGTCTGTTTTGGCACCCTTTCTTTGATGTTTCATACCATGAGCTATAGGTGATGATTTATGCCCTAGCAAGATGATAAAATTATGGAACATATTTTCATGATGACTGCACGCCATGCATCAGCCGACGCTATTGTATGTCAGACAAGGGGTGAGCTACATGAGGCAAGGAAAGTAGAATACAGGTGATGCATTTTACAGCTCCAGTACAGTAGGCTTTCTGAAAAATATACCATACCACTGTGGATGCGACAGGCTGATCTGCCCTCATCTAGTTATCCAGATCATAAATCTGACTCTCTGAAAAAAGAAGCTTCATTGCCTTTCCCCTCCATCTCTGTTCCATACATATCCGCATCTCAGAGCTCAAGGTGGGGGAAGAAGCAGAAACGGACCTATAGCCCGAGGGGGTCGTATATTCCTGCCATAAGCCTGGAGCATGTCATCTATATTTATGCACTCATTTAGTTGTTTGTGTCTGCAGATTGGCCACAGCTTGTAGTAGCTCATAAATAATCAGGCAAATTGATGTAATGTATAGTACCCTGATGCCCCTTCTTTAGGACCTTGCCTAATCTTAAATGGGAGATTAATGCCTACTGTACAAACACAGATATAAATGAATAAATTGATGGATCAGTATAGGGATAAATTAATGTGTGATCAGTCATCATTTCCTTAGTTATATTTTGCATACTAATGCAGCAGGAGACCTTCTAGGGAATTGTCTTTATAAAGGTGAAGGATCATCTAGCTCAATAAGTTGTGCAACTTGTCATCATTTTGTATCTTTGTGTATTAAGGTGTGCATCGGTGATGATGGAGTGTGTACTGTTGTTTGGCTCTTTAATGTTGGTTGCTTTTATTGGATGTTTTGCAGTCTCTAGTAGCCTTGGCCAGCTTATCACTGACTGACAGCCATTCGTCAGGGGGAGCGAGGTAGTCTAGAGGACAGGGACGGGGGGGGCCCACTGTTCCAGATTCAGGAGCCAAATTGACAGCAGGGGGATGTTTCTGCCACAGGCCTTGGGTGGTTATGACAGTCAGGAGGATCCATTAAGGGACCTGCCCTCATCTATAACACCGTCTCGCCGTGAACCCCATTTAGCCAGAGGTACTTTTCTCACAAACAGCAGCAGAACTGAAGGACATCAGAAATGAGTTTTACACTGTTTTTTACAAGGCATCTGGGTGGACAAACAATGATCAATTAAGAGGAGAAAGCAATCACAGGTGTCTTTGAGCAACACCAGCAGGTTACCTTACCCTCTAATTAATTCACCAGGCTGTAGAAGAGATTTCGTCTTTCCATTGCCAGGAATCCACATACCCTAAATCGCTGTGGAAAAGAACTGTAGTATCTTACAGTGTGCGTTGAAAGCAGGTGTTTCATATGTGGGTTTCATCTGTACATGCACAATATGCAGAATGTATAGCCTGCGGCAATGAACAGAAATAGAACCAACAGCCTGGCAATGAACTGTCAAGAGACAAGGAGCAAAAAGGTTCAAATGAGGAGGAGGAACAGCACAGGCCCAGCTAATGAAAAAGGGACTGAAATTCCTCTATAACAACAGGAGGGAAACCAGAAAGCATCTATAATCATATGTGACAAAGGTGAATGTCTTCTGTCTTCATTTTAACGCCATTCCACTCCCTCTCTGATAGCGATGAAGTTCTAATAAGGAATTGATTTTTGGGGAAGGCAGTTAAAATTGTGACCTTCTGACCCCATTGCTCATTGTAGGTGTGGCAGGAGATGGTTCTCATCCCTGAGAATCGATGCAGCAGGCCTCATAACCACCCTTGGCCGATTTCAGAGGCCCAAATGTGTCATCAATGTGTCATCGAGCATACGTCTCCGCCAGAGGCGACAGGACCTTCCTCACCCGCCCCCCTGTCGGATGAGAAGGCGGAGAGTGGCATTTCCCCCAATTCTGTGAAATGGTGCAGAAAACAGGAGAAAGAGGGACACGCCCCACAGTGTCTATCAATTCTGAGTCCACAGCGCTGACCTCCTGTGAAACTTCATCTAGATGCCCTCATCTATCTGTCAGTGAATGGGAAAGGAGGTAAAGGAGGAGGGGGTGGTATTGGAGCCAGCAGCCAATCTCCCCTCCCTTCTCAGATGCATAATTCAGTGTTTCTCTCACAACAGCCTGCGCTTCGAAGGGCTCAGCTCCCCCAGCCATGCGGCCGGCAGTCTGCTAATATGAAAGAAGCTCAGAATCCACTCTGTTGTTCCTTCAGGCTTTCTGGCTCTACACTCTCAGTCATACTTGTATGATTTATTCAGCTTGTTCATCCATGGCGTGAGACTCGGACCCCAACGGACAAGTTGGGAAACATTTTTGTCCTTGTCGGGATCCAGCCGCAGAACTTGGCAGAGGAAGTGTGTCGGCATCACTGTGGGTTGTCTGAGTGACACTGGAGTAGCTTAACCTCCCACTGGTGGTTAGTTTTACTGCGCCTTCTGAGAGGCTCACCGCTGAGCCAGTGTGCAGCAGCCCTGCCTTGGCCTCAATAAGCAACCAAGGAAGGAAGCATAGAGGACAAGAGCACAGGGTGACTCTTCCTGTCTCTCCAAATACAGTCCATTTCTGCTTCAGTCATTGAGAGTTCACAGGAAAAACTCTACCTTTGCTGGTTTATATTTGTCTTTCTGAGTCTTGTCTTGTACAGATACTATACAAGTTGGAACTGTGATTTTCATTCATATTCCCACCAAACCTTTCTCCCATGAAAGGGACTTTTGAGTCCATAGTGGTTATGTCGAGGGAAGGAGGCCAGCTGTTTATAGAGTTAGACCTCCAGTAGTGGTATAGTGCTGGCTGCAACTCAAAACTTCGCATAGAGAGCCTTCTCACTGAGCCACTGGACTACTTTCTGTCTCCCTGAAGGAGTATATTGTTGAAATCTGACACCACAACAGCCATGAAACAGAAACTGTGTGGATAAAGTTTGTCTGCTCCCACAATGCACTGACTACAAGGAAGACATGTGAAACACTGTCATGATTTTCTTGGACACGGGTCATCAGTCAGCCTGTAAAGCCGAGATGCAGGCTTGTATATCTTGAATCATTTCATTATTAAGGATATTTAAATAATGTTCAAAATGAAACGGCTAGGTTTATAAAAGAGTTTGTTTAATGCATGAAGTCTTTTTGCCATAACTCCAACGCAAGCCTCCATCTCTGCGGTAGCACCTTTTAGACCTATAGCCTCTTCAATTTTAAGACTTTACAGCCGAAACCAACATCAACATCAGAACTAGTGGCAATGAAGGACGACTGTTGCTTGTGTCTAAGCCAGAAAGTTGCAGTTGAACACAAAGCAAAGACTACAGTCAATAGCCAACTGGCACGTACGTTCTGCGCCCATGTGAGAGGAAATTAATTTCCATACCAGCAGGCAGTGGTAGTTTGTATTCATCATTTAAGAAAGGGAAACTGGATTCAAGACACTGGTAGCCAGTTAAAACATTAACAGTACAACTTGGTGTTGAAAGAACAAATTATGTTTACCATATGCTGGCAAACAATAACATAAACAGTTATTAACTGTTGCGAAGAGAGCAGAATGGCAAAATAGCTATTTTGATCTCAAGCCCTCTTGATTTAAGCTGTTTGTTTCTTTCCTCACTTCCCTTTTTTCTTTGTGTGTTTTGAGCTAAACTGCCAATCAGATTGATGTCATTCACTGATGGACTCCATTGTCTCCAACGCAGATTCAACATGCTGAATCTGATTGGCTGACTAGTGTCAACGATGCGAGACACACTGCTAAAACTAGGGCAACAGACGCTCACCAATGGCCCGACATTGACCAATGGATTTGAATTAACTTCATTTTGTAATATCTAAAGAAGATTTTTAATACATGCCAAAAAGTTCAAACGTGGCCCAACAAGGGGAAATAAAAGATAAGACAATATAAGATTTTAATCATCCTGGCAGAGGACCAGATTGTAGAGGAGCCACAGTTTGCCCTCCTCTGTTCTAAGGTCTGCATTGACCTTTGGCTCCTCATTATGTGGTTGTTTCCCTTGTGTATGTGAGGTTTTATTTCTGGTTGTGCAGGGTTGTGCTGATTAATATGTGAACACATTATTTCACTTTCTTATCTCCGCTAAAACAAAATACTCTCTCCACTTGAGGGCTTCTGTAATCTGTTTATGTTTTGCTTCAGAGGCAGAAGACGATGGTGATTCTTTAATTGCCGCCGGCTCTCCCTGACCTCACTGCCCATATGCTGCTTTAGGTCAAACAACCTACTATGACGTCAAATGTAACGAGGTGGCATAATGGTTTGTTAAATAGCTTGGCGTAAATGATGGCGAGCAAAGGGGGTGGTGGTGGTGAGTGAGCCGAGCTTGGCCCTGTGACAGCAACGCTCAGGCTCATAACCATAATCCATCAGCTTCTGCTGATGATGAGTTCCCCTCTCCCAATTCATGATTGGAATTGCCATTTAATTGCATGGAAAGTTTCCACCCTGGTCCAAGCAAATGGGTTTGATCTCACTCACTGTTGTGTGAACATTTCATATCCCACCCTTATCTCTCTGTCTCTGGTGTTCTCTTGATCTTCTCTCTAATAGAGAAGAGTGTAGCTTGGGGAGCAGGTTAATTATGGAGGAGCTCATTACTCATGTTTAATTATTGCAACTAGATTTTTTAGCTGATCAAAATGTGGCCTCTTCTTTTCATTGTGTGGAGCGAAATTACTCCATTGTGTGTTTTACCACTTCAGTGATTGATTTCATTTTAGCTGAATATTATTTTCCTTTACAAAATCTCTTCTCATTAATCCCCTAGGATTAGTTGAGCACTACAAAGCATGCTGAGTAAATGATTCGTTCGAATTATTTTAATGGATAAAATCTCAGAGCAGTTAGACATTTTATTTTTAATTTATTTTTAGCCACACTAACAATCCATAGATGTACCTGTAGATGGGCTGATTGTGACACAGTGTAGGTTATACAGAGGCTTTGCTTTGTGTAAGCTGCCACTTGGTCATTAGCTGGCAGTCATTAGCAACTTGTTTAATTGAACT
Organism: Plectropomus leopardus; assembly: GCF_008729295.1. NCBI lineage: Eukaryota > Metazoa > Chordata > Actinopteri > Perciformes > Serranidae > Plectropomus > Plectropomus leopardus. The sequence goes on along the minus strand of NC_056473.1, from coordinate 7,742,548 downwards.
CATTTACAGGCTGTGCTAATCTGCTGAGGTGACCTTGATTCTGCGTCTGGGTAATGTTTATGCAGTGCAGTAGAGTGTGTCTCTCTGTATGCCATTATGAGCACAAAATGCAGTTAGGCCCATGTTTGGCCGTAAAAGTCTGCACTTCATTAGTCATAATTACCTTTGCTGTTGCCCAGAGAGGTGATGAGTTTCCCCGCTCTTACTAGACTGATGCCAGGAGAGCAAAACTCATCAGCAGAGGTGCTGAGGGCATGGAGTGCTAAAATCTCAGTTCTCATCTCTTCCTCTTTTTCTATCCTCTTTTTTTTTTCTCTTTGACTCACAGTATATCAAGCTAACCTCGGCCGGTGAGCAGAGAGGTAGTAAATCTGGTGCACTCGTGCAGGACAAGTAGCAAATGCATAGTGGAGGAGAGGGGTGAGGGTGTGAGGGAGTGCTTGTTGGAGTGATAGATTAATGAGGCATGGCCTTGTCTGTGTGGGGTGTGTGGTTGTCAGTATGGGGGGTGTATGTGTATATACGTGTATCCTTTCCTCGGCACCAGGATTTGGTAATAAGTGTTTTGACTTTTTTCTTATTTTGATTTGACTGTTTTATGTAAACACTGGGGAAGATTTTGTGTGAGCTCGAATATATAAAATACTTTGCCCAATACCATTATAAACACTAGTGAATAGGGGTGGGAATCACTAAAGGCCCCACAACACTATATTATTATGATACTTAAGTCGCAATACAGTATTATTGTAATTATAAAGTATGAGCATCTCTAGCTTCTGTATTGTAACATATTTCCCAGTGAAATGGAATTGTTCAGCAGTATACAGTTACAAGAGGTATTTAAATCGAATCCTTCACCTTTGACTGGGTGTCTAAAAAGAAGATAGGTTTGCTGTTCAAACTTTTATAAAAGTCCCTGAATGCAGGAGGAATTGTTAAACATTTGAGACTGTTTTCCCAGGTATCACAAAAAGAGAAGACAGAAAAGACAGGGATTTTGTTGTAGAAAAAATACAAACTCTGATACTGATTTTTGACATTTATTTGACAAAAAAATGTGTCTAGTGGACTGAAAAATTGATTTTGTTATTACAGTGAGCTACATAACATGTAATGTGTATTTGCAGTATTAATAATTTATATAGGCCTAATTCTAAAGATTAGCTCTTGGCATCTTTGCATGGATATAATATTGCCATGCAAAATATTGCGATACAATGCTGTGTCGATTTTTTTTCCCCCCTCACACCTATCACTGAATGGCCAATAAATATTTTTGGGGAGATGAGTAATGTTACTGTGCCTTGTATCACAAAGCCAGCCATATGTTGACACAGTGACACAGTAACACAGTGACTGCCACACGCAGGATAGACTTCCCTGGCCAGTTACCAAAGACAAACACAGTGCAGTGACACAGAGGGAGAGGAATAGATTTTTCTCCTCTGCAGGTCCAGTGAGTTGAAAGGGAGTGCTTCCCTCAGGGTAAGAGCTAGAGACTTACCATGTGAAGGGGAGAGGGAATAAGGAAAGAATAAAGGAGAGAGTAGGAGAGAGACTGAGTGAGTAACAGTGGATGAGCGTAGGAGAGAAAGCTTGGAGAGAGGGCAATGATTGAGAAAAGGGCAACCGCAGAGAAAATAGATTAGTCGAAAACTGCAGCAACAACACTTGGAACGGTATGGAATACCAGAAGAGGAGGAGAGCAAAGTGATGGAAATATGTTTCAGTTTAAAACTAATAAAAAGATGGTGCACTACTTGGCTATTTCTCTTAGATATAGGATTGGTCAGAGCAGGGAAGTGAATATACAAAGAACATAAGCCTGTGATTGGCAGACACATTTGTGATGGAGACAGACAAAGAGCGAGAGCTCTGTGAGCACAGTCAATAGCCATTTAGAGGAGACGAAGTGAGAGATGACAGCTGAGCAGAGGGGTGTGAAGAGAGGAGGATAAATGAATGAGGGAAATGCTGGGAGGATGGGGAAAAGTGAGTGGGGGAGGTCCTATTGTATATTGTGGTAGGATGGGACTGTCTTGTGACCTCTGACCTGTAATTGAATCAATGAGTGTGCGGAGCACAGTGTTGAAGGACCTACAGTGAAGGTTTCAGTGGGCCATTTCATTTTGTGGAAAGGTGTGGCCATGCATGTGTTTCTGGTAATGTGTGTCTGCACCTCGCTGTTAATTGCAGTCTCTAGCCATCATGATGATGGTGGAGCAGGTGTGCATGAGGCTTTGCTCTCTTTGTCATTGGTATACGGTAGTGGAACAGCCATTGTCCTTGGTTTTTATGATTGAGCATGCAAGTGCACAGCGTCCTTTCTATTGATGACTGGATATAAAGTCAGGAAACAAATTCCACTGAGATGTGCTCTTTTACACTTTTTCATGCTCATTTTTTTCCTCTTTACTGATAAAATGCCCATAAATACAGCTCTGGAAAAAAATTAGACCACTTCTTTTTTTTTCTTAAATTATTATCTCTCCATGTATGACAGCCATTCCATTCCAAGACAAGCACAACTCGTTTTTTGACTTAATGAGGTATAATGAGGTATAGAAAAAACACTGCTGTGGTCATTAGCGTGGTCCTGTTGCAATAGGACCAGCTGGATTACAAAAACAGTACCAGTAGTACCTCAAAAAATATTGTTAAAAGAAAAACAAACAAAAAAATATATTGACCATGCCAAAGGAGATGAAAAGTAAAAGGCCTTCATCAATAAGAAGCAAAGTAGAGGCAGGCTGGAGCTGAAAAAGACCATAAGGATTGGTCTGTAGAGACCTGGATTGAGTTCATCTTCTCTGATGCGTCTAGTTTTCAGCTTTGACCAAACCCTGGTCTTCTAATGGTTAGATGGAGACCTGAAGAGGTCTAGGACCAGAGTGTCTCTTACCCACTGTAAAATTTGGTGTACAATCGGTGATGATCTGGGGGTGCCTCAGTAAGGCTGGAATCTGACAGATTTGTCTTTGTGAGGGACGCATGTGTCCTTCTACATACAAGGTTATCCTGAAATAAAACTTGCTTCTTTCTGCCCTGACAATCTTTCCCAACTCCAAGGATCAGTTTTCCCAGCAGGACAATGCTCAATGCCACACAGCCAGGTCAATCAAGGTGTGGATAGAGGACCACCAGATCAAGACACTGCCATAGCCAGTCCAATCAGCAGACCTGAGCCCCACTGAAAACCTTTGGAATGTGATCAAGAGGCAGATGGATGGTCACAAGCCTTCAAACAAAGCTGCTTAAATTTTTGTCACCCAGCATTAATGTGGCAGACCGGTGGAGAGCATGTCGAGACACATGAAAGCTGTAATTCAATTGGAAGGAATGTTGTTAGTAGTTATAGAATTATAAGAAAAAATTACTCAAACACATATCTCTAAATAGCTAAACCAGAGAAACTGATAATTTGGCAGTGGTCTCTTAACTTTTCTCCAGGGCTGTATATCACTGAATACAATGTGTGTGTGCTACATTTGCATTTTTGGTTTCACTTTATTAAGCAGGGCCTCATCGTTGATTGACTCCCTTTAAATCAACTCGATGTCTGTGTGTGTCTGTGCATTTGTTTGACTTGTTGATCCCTTCCATGTGGGACCACCAGCTCCTGGTCCACTGACCCATATAATTAAGGGCAAAGGCCTCCCTCCTTCTATTGGTAGCTCCAGAGATGAAGGGCACATTATCATCTGTATCATCTGTGTCACTTGGTCCCCACTAAACCCCCCCCAACTTCTTGTCCATACCTCTTCTTCCTCTGTTGTTCGTGGTTTTTTAGAGGGTCCGACTGTTTGCTCTTTTTGAGATGATGTGTCACATCTGAACAAATCTGTTTGGTTTCTCCAGCCCAGGGCAGGATGTTCATCCATCTGTGTGGGGGTTTTACATGCCAAAACAGCCGTGATCCGTCTCTCTAGCATCCACACCCACATGCCCACAGCCACTACTTATTGCTGCTTGTTTACACAATGTAGCACAATATGGATTCAGCTACAACTCAGTGGCGCTTAAATGAGGTAGTGGGTTGCAGCGTTTAGCCTGTGGAGCTTTAGCAGGCTAAACCTAGATTGTAAATAAGAAGGTTGTGTGCTGATTGTGGTCTTCCGTGTGGAATTTATAAGCTCCCATGACATCCATGTTTTCCTCTAATTGGTATTGTCCTACCAGCATCACAGTTCGACATAGTAGACTACGGAATATGAAATGGAGCCAATTGAATTTACAGTAGATACTCACAAACACATACAGTGTGGTCCCTGCCCCCTCTGCAGTTTGATTGTCAGGTGTCAGATCCTGCGGTGGGCTGGTTCTGCAAGAATTCATCCTGGGAATACAGGAAAGCAGAAAAACACAGTCAGTGCAACGCTCCTGGTCCACGTCTCTGGAGGCCCCACAATAGGTGGGATGGATGGAGCTGAAGAGATGAATGCTGGGTAGCCAGTCTTTGTGCTTCTTCAGAATGAAACCTTGATCAGGGATGTGGGGAGGAGAAGGAGAGCAGGGAGGAGGAGTGGGCTCCAAGAGGGGGTGTGAAGATACTGGTTTAAAATGAGATTTTCACTTATTTATTTATTTATTTAGCTGAGCTCATAGCTCAAGGCTGTCTGCTTGCTTTTTGTTGTATGTTCCATGGCCTCAGTGCCCCCTACCCCCTCCTCCCTCTGTGTTTTTAATGTGAGTGTATCTGCAAGTGCAAATATGCGCGTGTGTGCATGCACATTTACACCTCTATCTTGACTGCCTGTTTTTTTTTTTTCCAAGCTTGTCTATGTGTGTTAGCACCCTGTGAGTGAGGGTTTGTGTGTATCTTAACAGTGTTTATGAGCAATTTATCGCTAATACCCCTGCATGTGTGTTTATGCACCCTCTATCTTGTATGAAGTGAGAGCCTGAGCTGGTGTCTGGGGATGAATGGTATCTTTTGGGATAGATCTGTTTTATTATGTGTGTGCCAGACATGCTGGGCATCTATTGCACACACAAGAAAAGCAACCTCTCCCAGGCTGTTGCTGAGCACAATGCCTGAAAACAGCTCAGATTATGCAGGACACAGCAGAGTGAGAACAAGAGCCGTTTTGTCTTGTTGGTTTTTTTTACAAGTTCATGGACATTTGCACCAGCCACACTAAAATCAATATTGAATCTGTTAGGCTATAAGAGTTTTCTGTCGATGTTTTTTTTTTGTGAATGTGTGTGTAGGATTTCAGATGTTAGGACATTTCTCTATCATTTATCTCATTGATTTTCAGCCATACTCATAGCTTATGTTCTCCTGAATGCAGAAAGAATTTAGAGCTACATTTTTGAAAAGTTCATGTCAGTAGGTCAGCTCATTCATCTATTTTGTGTAGAAAACTAGTCCCATGTCAGTTGAGAAAATATTACCCTAGGACTGAAACAACAGGGATGCACCCCTCAACAATAAAACATGTTTTCAGAGATAAATTCTACTCACTTCCCTCTCCAATGACTCACACACACTAGCATTCCTGTTTTTCTCGACTCTGCTGGGTCCCACATAACTTCTACCTCCTGTCCTTTCTAATTGCTTGCATGCTGGATGTTAGGATGGGGAAATGGCTGTCTGTGGTGTCAAACCATTCAGCACTCACTCCGTCTGTCTCTGTCACAATGTGGCCATGTGTCTGTCATCTACCATGTCTCATATTCCTCAGCTTGTTCTTTCACAGCTCCGTTACCATGACTGCAGGATGGGAAGGGAGTTGCTGTGATGACAGTGAACTGGGTGCTGAACTGAAAACGTTGAGTTTGGAGAACAGATTTGATGTCTAGCAAATTCAAAAGAAGTACGAGGCCAGCAGTCTGTGGACGCAGGCAGCCCTGAGCGACGCACTTTGCCGTACTCAGAACTCAGAAAGAACTATGACTCACAGCTATTGAAAAATGCATCACACTTAAATTGTGCCAGGCCATGTGCCTCCATCATTTAAACCCACAGACATATACAGACACGCATTTGCTGTAGCCACTGCAGACAATGATGTCTGTTAGAGCCCCAGCGTTTGTAATTCATGGTTTTGCCATTGTGGAATAAAGTGTGGTTCACAAGGCAGACAGAGCTAGGACCAATCCATCAGGACAACAATGTGCACCTGTACTCGTTTAACCTCCACTTATTTCTGTGTGTTCAGTGGAACGGAGCCCCTGCAGTGATTGCCAAAAAAATGCACTTAGTTCTGTCTGGCAAGGAAAACGGCATGGGAGGGATATTTGTACCTTAACTTTTCTTAAGTGTGTACTTTTAACATAGTCACTGTGTCCCAATTATTTTCCATACACTTATCATGGCACTATGTACTTATCTTCACAGTAAAATTCTTGGCAGTTAACACATAAAGTAATATGTCTTTCTATTTTCCTGTTAGAATAATGTACTGAAGACCGATGTCAATCAAACTTTAATGTTGACTGGGCCTGTTGATTTCAAATTTGATAACTCAGCTGAGTAAGGGTACAGAAAACTGTTCATAATATTACTAAAAGAGAAAAAAAATATTACATTTCAGCTATTTAGGTAGAAGAGAGAGAGAGTAATATTTCATTATGTCTCTGTAACGGTACAGCCATGGCATAAGTGAAGACAGTGTGCTTCCCACTGAAAATCATTCACTGGAATCATACATGTCAATAAAGTGAGAACTTAGATTTTGCCCAACTGTACACATTACACCTTTTATTAAGTTAATTAAAAGTCTTTAGTACATATACTTTATTTGAGACTGGATGGACACAATCCAGGGACCCAATGGCTATAGGTCCAACATTAATAAAGCCCCTTGGGGGAAGGGCTTGGATATTAGGATATCCGGACCAGATGCACCAGGCTTTGTTTACAGTCTGATTAGCAGCTTGAGACACAACAAAGCTCACAGATGTTAATGATGAAACCATTAGAGTGTAATAACAATAATGTAGATATTGCACTGGTTGCACTGTGATATTTACACCGCAGGGTCATGGGCTGAGTGGTAAACATTAGAACTGCCTGTATGATTGATAACTTATAGCTTGACAGAGGCCGATGTTGAATTCTGATTGGCCGTTACAGGTGTTTCCTCAAAATTATGGGTAGTGAAAGGCTGCAAAGCCATGTAAGATACAGGATCATCAGCCAGCACATTTTTCTCTGCTTCAAAACAATACCTGCATGTTTTATCAACATGTTTCTAGTCATGTAAGGCAAAAAGACATGCTCCGTGCCAAGCAGCTCGAGGGTATAACTCACCTTAGTAACAAATGGTCTTGGCAGACTGCTGGTCTCAGCTCCTGTACAGTTTTCAGTTTTCTGGCTAGTAACAGCTAAAAAATACTCATGACCAGTTTCAACTTAATTAGGAATGCTTATTTATGCTTATTTGAAAACTCCACTGAAAGACACAAATCCTGAAACATCACATCACATACAGTAGTTTGCATAGCCTGATAACTTTCTATATGAAAAAACATCTTAACTATTATAGCTTTATTTAAGGGGCTTAGTTTAGTTTCCATTTAGATAAGGTCTGCAGGTTTGCAAATGTGGTAAGCCATTAAATGGAACCTAAAACTGGTAGGAAAGAACAACTGACTCACTCGTTTTCTTTTCAAGATTAAGTCTGTCCCACTAAATTCTCAGACACACAGTCACATATACTAAACTGCCTAATCTTTATCTAATTGTGTCTGCCAAGTTTTCCAGAAGTGGCAGTTTTATGAAGACAAGTTACTACCCATCAACTTAGCACTCAGACTGTTTATATTGCTTTGTCCAAACAACAGATTTGAGTCTGGTGGTCAGTTGTTTGTGTGAGAGCAGTACCACAGTATGTGGGGAATGTTGATCCTACTGTTTTTCAAAGGATGATACTCCACTTGGTCTGCAAGACAGCTTCATTTGTCAAGGTGTCAGTGGAGCCACTTCCAGAGGCTCTCTGCCTAACCCTGAAGGTATTGGAGACAGAACAGGGCCCTTTTATCATCCGCTTACGTTTAGCAGCACTGCATTTCAAGAGGCAAGGAGTTGGAAATGTGAACATAAAAACAACAAATGTCTGGACTCGAAACTCCAGAACCAACCTGCTGTTTACTGAAAGAGCAGTAAAATATTGTTCTGTGATCACTTCATCATGTAAACATTTCACTGTTTTTGGTAACCGTTGGTATAATTAGATCACTTGTTCCAACTGCAATCATAAATCACTCACTCAATTACTGAACAATTAGAGCACATCACATGATTAACTATCGTAATTATTGCAGCAGTTGCACCAGAGACGGAACAAGTCTGAATACATTTCACAAAATGAAGTGAAACATTTGCAAAACATCAGGTGGTTTGGACTGGACATGATTAGATGAAAATGCTTTGATTAAATAAACATTGACCAGCTGAAGGGGAGCTTACATGGACCCAAAGAAGAGGACCTTTTTCACACCACAGACTACATGATAAAGATAGAGGGCATTAAATTCCCCAAAAGTGAAGCCAAAATATTTTCATTGCCCCTTAGTGGCTGGCTGCAGTACATGTCATAAACACCACCTCCTTAGTGGTTGGAACATGGGCCAAACTAAAAACGTGCATGTCAAAAACATTTTTCACAGCATGGTTTCTGTGACTTTTGGTAGTTCTTATCGTGCTGATGTATATTCACATATTCATTGTTCCAGCAAGTGTCATTCAGTTAGTTTTTGATGCTATAAAAAGGGGATCCAAAGTCATGATTGACGGCCATGTGTGCCAGTTGGTATGCTTGGAAACAGTGGCTCCCTATTGGTCTGACAGGTGTATGGGCAGGAACTTAATAATGTGGATAAGGGATGCACAATCATATCAGCACGTCATAGGTATCAGTCAATATTTACTTTGAAAGTGAAATATCGGAATCAGCCAACATGCTGATTTGTGCTGATATTACAAAATGATTTTTTTTTTTTGAAAAGTGAACATTCACAAAACATCAACCCTAAGTTGAATTATTACTTGCACTATGAATAAATATTACCTACATGGAAAAGCATTGTATTGTATGGCTCTATCTGCTTTTGGGCCATAACGATAAGAGTATGCATAATATTATGTGAATTCCACTACAGAAGAGACTTGATGATCACTAAAATTATGATGGGAAAAAGTGGATATATCAATATATATACATATCAGATATAGGCAAAAAATCCAATATCATACATCCGTAACGTGGTTATCTCAACTGTGCAGCCTCTGGCTCCAATTTACATCATGATCGCAAGATGGTAGTGGCTGTGTCAGGGTATAGTGGCCTCATTTTTGAACAGTTGGAGTAAGTAGAAAGGCGTTGTCCATCTTTGTATACAGTCAATGGTTCACACCCATGAACCCATATAGAACCCTGTTTAACTAGATGCATTTTTTTAAAGTACAGTTGCAGCAGATGTGGATTAATATTACAATCTCTGTCGAAAACGTGTTTATCTTCTCTGTGTATGATTTTAAACTATTTTTGGGAGGAGTTCAGGTTACAAACAGCAAAGTAGTGCCATTCAAAACGTAGTTTCCATTTTTTTCCGTAGTTCAGGAGTCAAAATACAATGTTTGTCTTCTGGCATAGTGGCATTTAATCTTTTTTTCTGTGGTAGCAGTGCACATGGAAAAAGAGCTCTCCTACTGTATGTGTAGTGACTTAAACTGGGGCAAGGTTACAATGGAAAAACACAGACGTGGACATTTGTCAGCAGTCTTACTCATAATAACTATATCTTACTCTTCTTGGGTGTTTTTGTGTACAGTAAGATCTTATATTTGCAATTACGAAGTCTGGAAAAACTTTTGGCTTTTGGTGTCTACCCAATTCTTGTGTAGTGTGTACTGTAGAAATGAATACATTAGGTGTTAGTTCATTAACTAAACCAGCACACGCAGTAAAAAAAACATGTTTGTGTCATTTGTGGTCTCAACAGTGTCTTTGTCATCCGTATCACTTCGTCTGCAAAGACCAGACTACCATCTGAGTCGTCCCATGTGTGCTGGCTCAGAGAAAGCCTCAATGTTTGTGACGGCAGCCTCCCTCTGTGACAGCGCATTGAGTTTTTGGGGTGATCCCGGCTGGTTTTATTTACACATTGAGTAATGCACCCCTCCTTTGACTCCTTTCAGGGGGGACAAGCTTTTCATGGGACTAATTGGAGTGTGCAAGCCATCACAGCTGAAGTGCTCCCGCAGGGCCTCTCTTTCTCTTTTTCTCTTTTTCTTGCCTTCTCCCCTCCTCCAACACCCAGGCTTTTATTATCATTTGCCATATCGAGTAAACAACCTGTTAGTGTAAATTAGGGTCCAGTGAGTGATGAAGCGACACATCCAACCCCTCCTGCCTCCTCTGCTTCTGCTTTCCCCTCTCTCCCTTGCCATCGCACTCTTTCCATCCCTTTGAGCTCTTTCCTCTTTTGTGCCCCCACCCTCTGTTCTGCCTTGTTTGGCACGCAGCCTTTTCAAAGACAGTGGTAGTGATGGTGGCCGTGTGTGTGTGGATGCAGGGGGTCTGAAATGAAGATTGAAGCAGACAAAAAAGCCCTGGCGCAACCTTGAGGTGGAAATTAATAATGATAAAAATAATTACTGCCCCACTCCGCTCACCCACGCCTCCCCGACCTAGTTTTCATAATGGAGAACGATAGCCCCCAGTCGCACACCATGTGCGTGTGTCTAAGTGTGTATTAGTGTCTGTGTGTGTCTGTGTCTGTGTGTGTGTGCAGATAGAGGAAGGGGCTGCAGAACGGCCATGGTGTAACAGCGATGGATGTAGGACAGGACCTACATGAAGAAAACACAGAGGCCATCAGGTACAGGGAGGAGTGTTGCTGTTAATAAAGACTGCTACAGGTAAAACAGATGGCTCTATTGGCACACACCGCTCCTCTCTCTCTGTGCCTCATGCCTCATCAGAAACACTTGTTCTGGTGTTCATTCTGTCTTAAAGCGCTGGGATCCCACTCACCGTGTCAGGGGTCCTCATTTTGGGCAAATGTATTTGTGAGTGTGTGTTTGAACATTGTGAGCATGTGTGGAACGGAAGCAGATCTGGTCCAAGAACGCTGCAGAAGGTTACACCTAAACACACATATGCATGCACATGTGCACACAAAATCAAACGCATTAAATGATGAGCTTTGAGTCAGTTACTGTCTTTAGTGACCGATAGATAGCACATTTTTTGCCATTATAAGTCTAGCGTTGGTTGTGGCACAGACTCACATTCTTATTAATCTGATGCCACCTTATGGCCCTGTTCAGATTTAGGCCTGTAGTTTTAGGGCAGGAGCATTAAATGCGAAATTCTGTAGTGCTGCTGTAAGCATACAGAAGTGAAATCTGTAAAACTGGCATTTATTGATAAAGGCCATTTTCCATTATTCTAAATATGTGTTGCACATATTTCATTGGCCAGTCCAGTTTGACTGTGGACTACACTGTGGCAAAAACTGAGTCAGGATCAGCTTTTTGCCAGAAAACCTTGGGTTTTCTGCTCTAGTTTTATGCATCTGCAAACCCTTTGTATCAATTCAGTAGTTTCAGTGAAATGAATGAAGAGGCTTTGACACAGTGCTTTTGTCTAAATAAGTAGGGCTAATTAAAAATAATGAGCTGTGTGGGTTGTTGGTGTACCAGCCTTGTAAACTATCCTGTAGGGATAGTGGCTATCACTTGTTCATCTGTTATTTTGTTGTCAATCCAGGATACAAATATCTTTTTGTATGAAGTAAAAAATGAAATGACACATGTTGAACCTCATTTGTTAGTTTAGCTGGTGTGTTAGACTTTTTTTTCTTTTTACTGGACACATATTATTGAAAAGAGTTTTTTAGATACATTTTTCTACCTGTGAACCTGCTTAGTTTGTTGTACAAGACCTGCACTCCATTCTGACATGTCGATGCCTTACTCTGACACTCCCTCTCTTTGAAACAAACCAAGAGTCCTTTTTCTTGGCGTCTTAAATTCCTTCCTAGACTCTTTTTTTTTTCTCGGCTCAGAGGAGTCAGTCCTTCTGGCCTGCTGATACACTTCTGCTGATTAATAAGGTCCGTCTGCTATCCAAGCCTGAAAAGCCTTTTCGGTCATCCACTGCTGATGTTACCCTGCAGGTTTTTCAGTTGCCACCGTGACAGGCACAGAGGACCTTCTTGTCACTCTTTTGAGTAGTCTTCGTAGTTCTGGAAGCTTTGAACATGGTCTTTTCAGATTCCACGTTCAACCTCCTTGGAGGAGAAATCCCTCCAGGCAGGGCCTCCTGTTCACAGGACCAAACTCCCAACAGAGTGGTGCTCAACACAGAGCTGAACTGTTAACAGTTATCAGTGGAGAACTGTTGACCTCATGTTGCAATGTTGTCGGACAGCAATGCTAACACTAACAAACTTCTGACTGACACAGTGTATGTGGACTGTGGGCTCTCTGGCAAAGGCCACAGAGGTTGTTAAAATCCTTAAAAAATGCAACGGGCCAGTGCTGAGGGAGATTCACCCTGAAGTGTTGATAGCAGAACAGTGTTGAAACATCTGGTCTTTTGGCTTCCATGTCTTTTCCATGCTGCCTGGAGGGCAGTAGATAGTGGTTTCCCTTTTAAAAAGAAGTGCAAATCTGCAAAACTTGTTACAATATATGCACATGCGTCCCCTGATTACCATGCCCCCTTTTAACCAATTGGGATTAACACAGAGACAAACCTTCACAAACACACACTTGACATCCATACCAGATTTCAGGCTCCCAGAGCAAAAACAGAGGCAGCCAAAGGGTGGGGAAATTTTTGTTGATTGACCAACCAACCGAAAAAGTGAGCTGTAGGACTGCTGATTAGCAGCTAAAAAGGGGGCTGGAGGATGTGCCCTGATTCTTAGGGTATCACTACGCAGCTTTTACTCCACCACATTGTAAAGTGACACCCATGGCCATGGGTTAGGGTTAGAGTTAGGGTTTGACTTAAAAATGTTGAAAATTTAAAAAAGGAAAAAAGAAATCACAAACAATCTGTGTAAAGTGATGAGTAGCCGTTTACTGTCCTCATATTAATTAATACGTGAAAGAAACCATCATGTTTTATACGTTTTATTCCAACATTTGCTGACTGACTGGCCCTCTTTTAAGTACATCATCTTGTTGCCCTTCTTCTGCAATGATTTAATGGCGCCCGTTTGGAAATTTAGAGCCACCTACTGTTCATCTCGCTGAACCAACTCCAAATATTAGCATAACGGTAATAAGTGGAAAGGTGCATAAATCTGCATTCTCAATTGCAGATTTTTGAAAATTGGATTGGAATTTGTGCTACATTAACCTTGCTAATGAGTTGTCATATGGTATCACATCACAGGGACTATCTCACTTTTTAGTTCTGTAACAGCCTGTTTGTCTGCTTGCTTATTTTGTTTTACAACTCCGTGTTTCTTATCTGGAGGTTCTCCAAATAAAGGTGAAGAGATTTAGCAGGTGTAATGTTTTGTAGAGCAATGTAATACCAAAAAAAAAACTGTCACACATTCAGTGAAATATTCATAAGACAACCACATCAGGATTGCCACATCCAATATGGCTTTTATGTATATGCTCCTAACAGGACATTTTGAAGTAATATAAAAGGAAAGATTGCATATTTCACCACCCCTTTGTCAAATAACTTCTCGTTCACTTTGTTATTACAGAAGTTTAATGATGAATCCAAGTCAAAACGTGTAAGTTAAAAGGTGTATTTTTCAGCGCAAGCTCGAGGCTGGAACTAAAAGTAACATTGACAGAGTAGAAGGCTATCAAAGCCGCACACACTGTGAGGACTTAAGCTCTTTAAGAAGTCTCACCGGTGAGTTAATGCAGTTAGATTAATTAAAAGTGCTTAATTAAGGCATTGAGGAGCTGGCGGGTGGCTGTGGACTGGTTGAGAGGAACAACAGAGGACTGAGATAACCTCTGACCTCACTCTCCAGTCTCAGCAGAATGGTCCACCTATCTGACCTCGTGGAGCAACAGGGGAGGACGCACAGTGTCTCTGAAAAGTTACTGCTTTCAGTTCAGTTCACTGTTTCTTTACTGTACTTTCTTTTCCACTGCTGTTCTCATAGGGCTACAGTTCACACCCTTGACACTGTCTTTAATTGGCATACTAAAACAAACATTACAACACACCTGGTCCTTGTGAAGCCGCTGTCACGCTTTCCACATCACTTTATGTAGCCCTCTGATGTTGTGTTGTCCCATGGGCAACAGAAGCAGCAGGGCGCTGGTCACAGTATTACAGTGGACTCTATTTAGGGAAAGATGTGCTTTGCTCATTTGAGAAACATTGATGACTTAGTTCTTGAAGGTTTTTAAGTTTTTGGAAGAGTTGTTGCTGTGTGCAATGTCCATGGATGAGAAAAAAACCTGAAGTACTAGAACTCAAACATATGATCTCATCAGGCATAAAGTGTACTCAGTTGAGACTGAATTGTGAAAGACTCAATATGACGAGGAGAGCACAGAGCAGGCATTTATTTGAGAAAGGAGGTGCATTTGTTTTGGTTTCAGATCTAACAGAAGAGTGTTTAAATCAAATTTTCTTTAAAATCAGTCTGTAAGTAACTGTATTTGAAGAATTTCTAGGCCGTGCAGTTTTAACTTGTCTGACTTTTATGACAGTTCAGACATTACTTTGTAAGTTAGGATAGAGCAGACTGGCCATCATGATGTAAATCCACAAAGTGAGGCTGTGAAGCTCTTCAAAGTTGCATAATATTTGCCTTTTTGTCCAGCCTTCTTGCATGTCTGGACTGCTCTGTGGATAAACATGCTGACTGGAGCTGGTCTGGGTGCAGCAGCTGGCCTGGCAGGTGAATGATTTCACTTCATAAAAATACAAATCACTCTAAATACCAAAACAGAGAGAAACAAGAAATTTAAAAGAGAGATTTACAGTATATGATACACATGCATTTTGCTCCCGTGTGTCTCCTCATGCTCATCCATGAATGTGCATATGGACATGTGTGTAGGGATAATGTGTGCGTGTGTGCGTGTGTGTGTGTGTGTGTGTGTGTGTGTGTGTGTGTGTGTGTGTGTGTGTGTTTAGTGGTTTGTGTGAAAGCATCTGGCCATGCCGGCCTGGCTGTGTGCTCCTGCTGTGGGTCAGTCAGGCTGTTTGGACATGAAGTGGCTGTGAGAGTGTGTGCAGCTCGCTGGCTTGGGAGTGTTTATGTCTGTAATAGGCACTTAACCACACAAACCCAGCAGGCAGCTAAAGAGAAACGCCAGAGGAGACGCTCAGCGGTGTTAACAGCGAGTTCTTTAAGTTTCCCTTTACCGTTATAATTTATTTAATGTGGTTTTCTCTGCAGAACCACATTATACAGCAGACTTTGTCTGCCGAGAGAATATGCGAGGGGGTGCATAGTGTATCACTTACACCCAAACAAGAGATGGATGAGAGAGAGATGGAGGGAGTGCGTGGCTGAAAAGTGTGAGGGGTGCAGATTCATGTTGTTTGTATTTATTCCCGGATGGAAAAGGAGAGAGTGAGATGGGGGGGGGGGATGTAAGGGTGTTAAAGAAATACTTATCCATCATTTTGTGAGCCGGAGCAGAGTCTGGTGGGGGAGAGAAGGCAGCGTTATAGCTGGTGTCTGCACCGTGGTGGTGGGTTAATCTAGAGCAGAGAGGCGGCACATGCTGCTCTGACAGGGAGAAAAAAGTTGGAGAATCCTGTGGAAAAGGAGATTCTGATGGAAAATCCATGAAAAAAAGCAACAGTAGAGAAGAAGAAAAACAAATGTGAGTGCTGCTGAGGACGAGAGGAGAGACAGAGAGGTACAGGGTTGGAAAAAGAGGGAGATCGAAGGAGGGGAGGGGGACGAAGTGGGAGAGCAGCAGAGAAACACAGGGAAGAAGAGGGAGGTGAAGAGAGCGGAAGAGGGAGGGAGAAAGGAGGTGTGATAGTGGGTGGGAGAGGAGGAGACAATCTGGTGGACGGGCAAAAAGACAAAGGAAAGAGAGGAGAGTGGAAGGGATATGTCAGTGGGCTGGTTAGGGATGAAGAAACTAACAGATGCATAAAGATAAGACAGTCAAGGTCTCAGGAGAGAGATACAAGAGAGCAATGTGGAGTAACACAGTGGTTTAGTGAGAGGTAAAGAGAAGGAGAGAGGAGGGGGGGAGGAAGAGATTAAGGAAAAAGGCAGAGTGATAGACTGGCAGAGAAGAGGGAGGAGAGAAGAGCTGGATGAGAGAGAGGAGGGAGGCCGTCTCGTAGAGCGCATACAGCACGCGTGGAGCTGGTGTTAGAGCGAAAGAGAGACAGAGAGAGGGAGGGAGGGAGGGTGGGAGGAGAGAGGGAAACAGAGGGAGGGGGTGAGGTATTTAAACGCCGGAGCAGGACAGCACAGGCGAAGCTCTGAACTCCCCGAGAGTGAAGGTAGAGGACAGGGAGAGGAAGCAGAAGAACAGAGCTCTACAGTTTTCCTGACGGCCAAGCCCACACACACTCACACACATAAATATCACACATACAGACCCACACACTCTCACGCACGCACTTTTGGACTTTCGACTGATTTGGTGGACTCCAAAAGCGGTCCTCTGGAACTCTACCTGTGCCTTCCTCGCTCCCACTCATCACTCTCCTCAACTCTCCACCCACCGTCACTCCCTCAGCCCCTCGCTTGGTGAGGGCAGATGGCCATGGCGCGGGCCTCTCTCGGGGGCGCCTTAGGCTGTGCCCTGCTGGCCCTAGTCTTGGGGAGCAGCAGCGTGGATTTCGGGGCGCCCCCTGCCAGCTTCTACCCCCGTTTTAACCCCTTCTTCTTCCTGTGCACCCACCACGGGGAGCTGGAGGGAGCTGGGGTGGCAGAAGGTGGGGGAGAGGTGCTACTCACCCTCCAAATTACAGGCAACCCCACCGCCTACACCCCTGGACAGGAGTACCAAGGTGAGCACACCCATTATGGTGTCCACTTTTGTT
Organism: Plectropomus leopardus; assembly: GCF_008729295.1. Lineage (NCBI taxonomy): Eukaryota > Metazoa > Chordata > Actinopteri > Perciformes > Serranidae > Plectropomus > Plectropomus leopardus. The sequence continues at coordinate 7,725,572 of NC_056473.1, read as the reverse complement.
TGCTGCATGTTGAAGAGAATGGGAGCTATTTTTTCAGAAATTTGTTCACATCAGCGTTGAATCGTATAAAGAAGAAATGTGTTGAATTGATCTCATTGTAGATTTCGCTGGTTGTTTAAAAGAGAATGTATTTTGTATTATCCTAAAATAGTTTTCTTCTTGTGAAGGAAATTCACTTTGAAATTGCAGATGTTTTCCCGGAGCAGCTTTACACATTGCTAAATTTGCTAATATTGTTATGGAGTGAATACATTTCACATGAAAGACACAAAAAACAATTTCATAATGAGCACTTGTACAGCAAATCCATTTTACTTGCAGGTGCTTTGCTTCACACACGAGGTACCGCTGTGGTCTGTGCATATTGCGTGCGGTTTGTGTGGGGTGGCTGTTGTTTGAAACCAACATTTATGTAACTGTAATAAGTAGTGATGCTGAGTGGGACTCCTGTTCAGTGCCGTGAGCAGCTTTGGTGTTTTACTGAGCTATGATCCTGATGCTCCATGTGTAGGTGGCTTCTCCACAGGACTAACAGCGAGATCCCTCCAACTGAATGAGAGAGAGAGAGAGAGAGAGGGTGCGAAAACTGCGAGTGCGAATGGACAAACGGAGCACCATACAAAGCTCTGACTGATAGAAATAAAGACTTGTAAATTAGTAAAGCATGCACAGCATAAAAGAGGAGACAGAGATTAATGTCCTCTTTCCCACACTGATGTGCTGGCACCTGGTCGTGGAAAAATGATCCCCTCTGACCTCCCAAACTGTGTCATCATTGCTCAGTCACTCACTCTTACCACTCACTTAACACAGGGGACAGTGACCCGCACAGGCCACCACAGACAGACTAAGGTCACATTCCCATGCAGCTGTCTTCTTCTTTGAGAGTTGGATGTATACACATTGTATGGATATTACTGATTATATCTTACTCCCTAAATATACACACATATTATATAAATTACCCATATATTTACCCATATATTTTCCCAACCCTGTCTTTGTTGCATTTCACCTAATTTGATATGGCAAACAGTGGATTGATTACACTGTATTTGCTCTGTTAACAACTACAGCCCATTATCACGGCAAATAAACCTCTTGATTTCAAAAAGGAAATGCGCAGCGGAGTTTGTGTAATAGTATATGGAAAGAAAAGGATTCGAGAAGGCCAGGAAAACACAGCAGTGAAAGGAGAGGAGTCTGGAAGAAGCTGTATTATCCTCTGTCTGAAAATAACAGCCCGGATCAACCCTTCAGTCAAGCACCTTTTAACTGGGGCCGGGCTTGTAGGGAGAGCGGGCGGGGAGAGATTTGAATAACTAGCTGGTGGATGGGAGGGATAGAGCGCACGGAGAGGTTTAAATAATTAGCATTAGAAATGTGGTGGACTGGGAGGAGGGAGAGATTTAAATAGGCTGGGATCGGATGGAGTAGGGGGAGATTTAAATGACGATGAGAGGATTGAGCAGATAAGATACCAGCAGCGGGGCTTGCACGGAAAAATGACAGGGTTCCAAGCTGCTCACTTTTTTTTTCTCCGTCCCATGTTTTGGCACATGATGGCACCTCATTGTTAAATTTCTGGGGTATTGACTGAGTTTGCATGGGTAAATGTGGCTGTGCGCTTCGTTGTGCAATCAGTAGCAATCCCAGTCTCTGTCTCTCTTTTTCACCTCTCGCTCATCTTCTCAAACATTGATGCTTACATCCATCTTTCCATGCTGTTACCACAGTCTCTGCCAGGCTCGTTGTGGCAGGAATTAGGTGTTCTAGGCTCTATATACAGGTGTTAGATTGAGGGTGGACATGTTTTTACCTACTCTGCTGAAAGCAAAAAAGACTGAAAGGGAAAAAAACTGTAAATAACATCTACCGGTGATGTGAGGGAAAATGGCAAGGAAAGTATTTGTGCCATTTTTTGTCCATTTCTGCAAATGAGCTTTTGTATTTCTGCATGCTTCTTTTATTTGGTTTGATCTCCAATTGTTATTTTTGGTTTTTTTTTACTTTGCTGCTTTCTATGTGCTCTCTTGGTTTTAGTTTTGGATTACATTTGGTTTAATCTTCTAAAAGCAATGTGTGATCTAACCACTGAAAGAGCTGCATGTGGAAATGGTGGGCGGAAGGCATTAGAGATGCTGGCCGTGTGGTTGTTGAAGGCCTGTAGAAAAGAAAACTGAAAAAAGAGCGCGAAGGAGAGAGGTTGTTAGTGGAGGGAGGGAAAGTTAGAAAAAGAAAAGAGATAGATGACCTGTTATAAAAGAGACAGGAGGTGAGTGTCTCAAAGAACCACCTCAGTATTCGGTGCCGAGCCAGAGGAAGATTCTGTGTGGCTGATTTGTCGTACGGTAATTGGGTTTCTGACCTGACCTCACTGCCTCTCGCTTCTCTGTTGCTTTTGAGTGATAAGACCATGTGTGGGCAGCGTACTCTGTGTGTGTGTGTTATCGACGAGATTACTGTGTTTAGCTATCAGAATGAAATGACCAAGAGAGGTTGCGTTACTCTCTGTGTGAAATGTTTGAGAGGGTGGGTGTATTGGCAGGGTCGTAGTGGACAAAATGGAAACAGAAATACTGTAGAGACACTCTGAACTGCTGGGAAACAGAACGAGGGGAAATGAAAAGATTTGTGTGCTTGCATTCAGACTCTAGGGTCAATCCTTGTACCAGACAAATGGAGACCAAGTGTCACTCACACACACTCACATACTGCCCACATACAGCCTTATCTTTCAGAAGAGAGAGAGCAGCGAAAAGAAGAAAGGTCACGCTGGGATTTGAGCCTGTCCTCTAAATAATCAAACAACCCTTCTGAACCACTTTTGCTACACTCAGGAAGCAGTTCTTTATTTCAATAATGTCAAAGCATTTTTTATTTTGTCTCTGACCTCTTTTCACTGCTGTGGGAATGCGAGATGTTCCCCGCACAACAACCGCATGTTTATAGGAAGCAACATCAGAACACAAAACCCAGAGCCCTGTTTCTAAACACAGTCAATCAGAGAGTGTTGTTTTTCATTCTTGTTTCTTGTCTTTGGAAAGATTATGTATTCATTTTCACAGATGAATAACAGTGTTCAAAAAGGAATGGTGACACAGCAGTGGGAGAACAGGAAGAGGCAAAATTCCTTCAAACAGACTGTTTTAGTATCAGAAAACATGGCCTTTCCTGTAAAACACATTGGATTCAAATCATGAGCAGGGGGGACATCAATCTACGGTGTTATGCAGTATGATTAGAAAGTACAATAGAAAAGATTGGTGAGGGAATGGTGTTGCAGCGCGGTGTCCTCTGCAAGTCAGTAGAGAATAGCAGGAAAAATGGAGGTGCATGAGCGGAAATTGGGCCAGTGAGATTGATTGAGTGCCTCTGTGTGTCGAGGAATCTGTGCCTTTTTTCTGACAATTTCATTCTAGGTTGTAATGATGCGTGTGCACTTGTGATTAAAGGTCCAGTTGTGTTTATTGTGACAGCAGTTTCAAGAATGTTTGTTTATACAGAAAACAGTGCTATGTCTGGTGTCAGTTAGGCTACATTCACATTACAAGGCTTTATGTCCAATTCAGATTTTTTCCCCAAATCCCATCTTTCTGTCACGTACATGTTTGAAGTGACCCATAACCGACATCATTGTGAACTGATCTCTGCCCTGAAACTTCTTGCATGCAAACAATGACGTCACACAGATGCGTGCTCAAACAAAATACCCCGTCATATTTGCAAAACAGGAATTTGAATAAGGATTGAATAATCGCTTTAATAGAAGGATCCAGTGACATTATTCTCAATAATAGTTAGCTATATGCTTGAGTTTTGGTGTTTAGCCTTTTCGAAGCAATAGTTGTTTGTTTTCAGGATAACAGGCTGTGGTATGAATAGGCTTTGGGTCCACAAGCTCTAATAGTAGCTAGTGCTGGTAGTTCTCAGGCCCTTGGGAAGTGCTTTGGGCTTTAAAGCTGATTTTCGTAGTGGCAAGACAGTGGAAGTACACCTTCCAAGCCCATCCTATGATGCCATTGGGCCTGAAAAGTTTTTCTCACGACTTATATTGGAAGAGACACCTCTTTTTGAGCATTACAACTCCTGTAAAATGACTTCCACTCAGTCTATTTACACGTGAAGTTTAGTTGAGCTATGGTTATAGCTTGATTAGGCCATTTTTGGACAACTGTCCTTGTCGCAGTATACAAGCACTGGTTGAGAATCGATTTTTTTCCTCAGCATATGGGGCACACACTCTAGTAGGTGAGCTAGAGGCTGCCCAGAGAATTGATTTTTTTACGGCATTATGTCTGACTCTGCCACAACACGTTGAGATATACCCCAACAGCAACAGCTAGTTGCAATAAACTATTACTTATAAAGTGTATGATATAGAATCACAATCACAACTGTTTATTTTCAATAACTTTGTGGTAGAAATCTGCTGCATCAAGTAGACTACATATAATCAAATGGCACTGAAAAACTCTGCCGTCATTGATTAGTTTTAAGACACCTAAAAAAAGAAATATAAGTTTAAGTATAAGCTATATTTAGAATATTTTCACTGCTTAACCTTGCTGTAAGACAGCCCGGGGACTGACGGGGATTTGAAACCGTTATATCAAAAACACCAGACTCCATTGAGAAAAACATCAACATCATCATTTTACTCCACCACACGGTGAAGCTGCTTGTCTACCGCTGCCTCGAGTCGCTATTGTGTAAGTTAAAGAGGAGCAAATATTGAAATATAATATACACTTACACGTCTATTCATTTTTTTCAGTGGCTGAAATATGTTTTGCTGCTGCCCCTTCCCTAGCAGTACATCACTTAGCTTTCATGCCGGTGTTCTGTGACTACGTTATTTTTCAGAGGAGGGAGATGACTAAGTTGTGACTTTTTTATTTAAAATGAATGTAAAATACTACCTTCTAAGTTGTATGTCCCTCACTTAAGCCAAAATTAAAAACACAAATCCCTCCTCAGTGGCAACATTTTTTTTCAAATGCCTGGCCCGTTTTGCAGCACCCCTTCCCCCCTCATAAATAATGAACAGTCCCCATCCCTAACCACCAAGGGAGGCAAGCACGGGGACAAGGAGCACACGCAGATATTTTAGTCCAGTTACAGTGTGACTAAGGTGTGCACATGACGGAGGAAGTTGACTTCCAATCGCACTATCTAGGTCTGTTAATCCCATTTCAAGAAATTCAATTTAGTACGATTTGGATCAGAATGACGTGTTTGAGTGTATTTTAAAAGTACTTTTTTCGTCTGACTAACAGTGACCCATAGAGCAGTGCACCTGCTCTATGGACCCAATGATACAGAAACAGTGTCAATGTTTTGGGCAATTTCAAATGCATCATGTAAATGGGTTTGGCTTCATGCACCACTGAGCAACTTTTATAGGAAAGAACGGGGTTCTGCCTCCAACACTTTATTCAGGTATCTTTATACATCCATGGTAGTTCTCTGGAGAGAGAGTTGTGGGTGCAGCTGGGAGAGGTTTCACAGAGGAGTTCCTCCAAACCTTATGTCCAGGGCTACATTCCAATATATCTGTCGGTGCTTCACAACAATGCTGTCACGGCATGTAGGCAAGCTATCCCCGTCAGAAGGTGTCTGGCAGTCGGGCTGTATTGGCTGGCAACTTTGGTAGCCTACTGCAGCAGCAATATGGCTGTGGAAGCCTTCTGTAGTTTAAGTGGACCGCTGCGACACAATGCAATGCGGTTAATAATTGCAACTGCGCGATACCATGAGTGTATGGGAAAAACACACAACATTCTCACAGCGGCCACATGGCCAAGTATGTATTGTATTTAGGACCATATATGATAGTTTCTCAGATCTGATTGTAAAAAATCTGATTTCTTTGTCCACACTATTCTGAGAAAATCAGATCAGCGTCGAATGAGAGCAAAAAGTGGAGTTGGGTCACATTTGCTTGTGATGTGACCGTAGCCTCAGTCTGTCGATTTTGTGTTTATAGTGTTAGAAAAGCTTAAGTGAGTCTTTGTATTGTCAGTATGTGGATTTGCATATAGTGTGGAGTTTCTGTGTGTGTCTCTATATGCAGGGTTGTTGATGTCAATGTAAAGCACCGAATGAGCCACTCACACAGGCCCCGACTGAGGCATGCAGGTTCAGGTAGTCAGCGTGGCTCCCCCACTCACAGTATTCATTGTTCCTACACACTATTGAAAGCCAAACAAGATTCAATGGGATTCAGCGTGTCTCCACCACAGTGACACAATAGAAAAACAGGAGGAGAAACAGCGGTGCGAGGGAAAGTGACAGAGGGTAAAACAAGAGAGCTGCTTAGAGAACTAGTTGACAGTACAGGCTGAAATGGCCATTGCTAATCTGTCAATGGTCTCTACAGCAGTCCCTGTTCCATGGACCTTTTCATGTGCAAATGATTGAAGAGGCCTGAGAAACAATCAACATTTCAAGGAGATTTGGACATTGCCACTAAATGACATTCTTAATGGGAACTTGGAGATAAATTCATCCCCACAAAATGCCATCAGCTCTTCCCATGATAACCTATCAGATTAGACATTGTGAATTACTTCAGCCGCTCTCCTGCCAACCACCAGAACAACTCAGTGTGCCTTGCAATGGGAAAGAGGCTATTATCTATCTGCAAAGTTGATTACTTGTCGTGGTTGGGGGAGCTTTTTTCTGTGCGTGTGCTTTGACTGATGTCTGTTGAACAACAAGTCATTCATGTCGAAGTGAAGGTCACAGACGCAAGGCCCTGGTTAAGCTGTAGGAAAGAAGATATAATCCTACTATATACCAGGTCATATCAGTAAAGCTACAGTGAGACACCATGAAACAGGGCCCATCATAAAGGAACAGTTCACCCCAAGATAAAAAATACATATTTTTCCCCTTACCTATTGTGCTATTTATTAATCTAGATTGTTTAGAAATATTGGCCATAGAGATATCTGCCCTTTCTCAAGTGTTATGGAACTAGATGGCACTTGACTCATAGTGCTCAAAGTGCCAAAAGATACATCTGAAATACTCAAGAGCAATGTTTCTTTCCAGAAATTATGACTTGATTACTCAAGGTAATCCACAGACCTCGTTGTGAGCAGCTTCATGTAGGAACTATTTTCTTTCTACCAAGCTACAACCACCAACCAAATCACTGTGCAGTAGGAAGAGTGCATCCACTAACGGACAAAAGGCTCATGACAGTGCAAGATGTAATCATTAATGGTGTCCTCCTCAGCTGAGCTGTAGTTAGCTCAACAGTGCAAGATGAGCTAGCAGTAGATGAACTCACACTAGATGCACAGTGATTCAGCTGGCAGTGTATCACGAGAGGGGGAAAATAGTTCTGACATTAAACTGGTCACAACGAGGTTTGGTGATTATCATGATTATGGTTGCAGCAGTATACTAGTTTCAGTGTATACAATGGTATGAAAATTGACAGATATACCGTGTACACGTACTTTTCTACAGTAGCCTATTGAAAAAGAATGAAACTGGGCAGAGAATCTCACCTTTATTTTGGCTATTTTCAAAAGAGACACTTTTTTTATAGATATTTCCATTTTTTAAAGAAAAGGTTTAATCATAGTACTAAAACTTTTGTTCACCCCCCCAAAAGAGCCTTCTCTTTTCATTTACTTACGGGTTATTGTAACTGATAATAATAATTCTGTAATACTGCGAAACAGTGACATGTTCTGAGACGCTTATTGTACCATAGCAATCTCATACCACTGCAGCCTTACTCACTCTTTCTGGAAAGAGACATTGCTATTGAGTTTTTCAAATGTACATTTTTGGCTTTAAGCGCCACAAGCCAAGTGCCGTTCAGTATCATTATATTCAACAGAAGGCAGATATCTCTACAGCTGATATTTCCAACACTCCGCAGCTCACACCAAAACATTCAAGAGTGATAAATAGCACTGCAGAAAAGAGAAAAAATGTATGTGTAATGTAATGTATGTTTTTCAGATTTTGGGCAAACTATTCCTGTAAGGTCTTCACAAACTCACAGTCGTCTCTGTCTTTAGATTGAATACCAAAATGGCATCAATCTGCTGTGACTTCAGCAGCTCGACGGATGTCATCATCGCCTTCTGCAGCACTTAACCTCTGAGGGGGCTGTTAAGGGTCTGCTTTCTGACCTCTGACTACTTCTTGTCAGTGCGGCATTGCTTAGAGCTCTGTTCCTGCAAAGTGATTAGATTTGGCTGGTGTCTCCACTTTTCCTGTCCACTAGTCATGTCTCTGTTGTGCTCAACTGTAGCATTTCATATTAATCTATTTAAAAGACCAAGAAAACTCTTTAAGTATTTCTTACGGTGCAGCAAGCATTGGTCAGTGAACCATCAAAAGACTGGCCTAGTTTTCATGCAGACATCCGGTTTGGGGGGAGAGGGACACTGAAAAAGAGTGAAGAAGGAGTTTAGGGGATAGGGGCTAATGGTTTAATATGGCTCTCTTGTGAGCAAAGGCAAAGCAGCATGCAGATAGCACTAGCACTTTCAAGTGGTCCAAACCCGTGCATTCATTAGCTTCCCAGCTCTTCAGCCTCTTTGCCTCCTGCTGCTTTGTCTGAATAGGTCACTTTACCGAGCAGAGAGAAGTGTGTCAAGTGTATTACTGTTTGTATGGGCTTGCTGCGTGTGTTTGGGTGTTCTGTCTTTGTGGACAATGAATGATGAACCATTTAAAGAGCATTGTATTCACCGAGATATGCCGGTTTCCTTTATATAAAGGAGCAGATGGGCAAGAAATGAGAATGGATATTCATTGGGAATCTTCCCTTTGTCACACATGCACGCTTGGCCATGCACGCAGCACTCAGCTCTTAGTGGGTGATCCATCATGACATAGAGACAGGTCAGATGTTACAATGGCTAAACACAAATGTCCTGATCAGCAGGCTATTACAATTTTACTTTGTGGGGATGTTACAACAGGATACGACATGATAACTTGAACAGGAGGTTATTTTCCTCCTGTCGGGTGCTAAATGGCTGTGTCAAGCTGTTGTCACAGGAGCATGCTCCAGCTATTATAACATTCTGTACAAACCTATGACATTGTGATAATGGTACAACAGACTCGCGCACACATTTGATCTGTCTCTGCCTTTGCATTTCCCTATAAAGAGGCAGTGAGCTGCAGCAGCTCTGAGAATTGAAGCCGTGAGAGTCAAGATGGCCCAGATGCCACCTATGCGCTACATTTGTGGAAAATTGATTTACTGCATCAGAGCACGGAGAATCGCCTCAGATAACAGTGACATTGTTAGCCTTTGCCAGGCTGGTGCCAGAGTGATGCCAGCGTGGTGCCAGGTGTGGTAGAAAGAGCTAAAAATGAAGGCAGCGAGTGGATCCCCGCCAGGCAGAGGTGTGTGCCTGTGCCAGTCTTATCTGGGCAAGCGGCAAGGAGCTCTTACATTTTTTATTTTCAATTTCCTCAGCGGATTCATTTTCCAGCCAAAACAAGAAAGCTCTTAACAAGCAAATGTGAGTTGTGTTTTCAGTAACTTTCATGAGTGGGCAGACGAGTGGGCGTAAGTATTTTCAGGGTGTTGGAGTGTGTGCTTGCCTTTTGGGGGTTTGCCTAATTTGGAGTGCGTCTCTGTTGATAATACAAGCTGGGGTGTGCAGATGCTAGGCTCCTGCTGTCCTAATACGTACTTGCTTGCTGTGTTTCCCGCGTGTCTCTTTCTGGTGTCTGGAGGTTTAAGTTTTACACAGCAGAAGCACCGACAAAGATTCCACTCCTGGCACAACTTTAACATGTAAAACCAAAACTATGGTGACAGTATGAGTTTTTCCATGCCTGAAGCACAAAGTATTCAGTAGCATTCTTTTTTTTAACTTACTCTTTTCCTGTTGTTGCTGAAAATTAAGGTTAATGAGGAATTCTGTATTAGAGTCATTGTATATGTATCGGTCCCTATGATAAATCATAGTGAGAAACAGAACACTAGCTCACAGAGCCCACACAACACACTCTTAACCTGGAGGGTGAAGATAATGCCCAACCACACTACATTTACTGCCAAAGTTTTCCACTAGCAAAACACAAGGGAAGCACCCTGCTACAGTCTATTTGAATTATTTTTTATTGCCATGTTACAATCTCCCCCTTTCCTCTGCCTCTTTGATGTTTACTTTCAACTCACAAACAGGTTGTAAACATAATTATATTTTTTATCCTATAACAGAAAGCCCAAACACCAGGTCTACATACATCATTAGGAGCGCCGTTTGTCTATGCAAACTCATGCTAATGTCGCCATCCCAATCTACCTCGTAACAATGGGCCAGTGTTCATTCTCCTGAAGGAGTACCAAGTGGCTCTAAGCCGGATTTTGAAAAAAGTGATGGATCCTTTTTAAACCTTTCTTCCCTCCTCCCCATCCTTCGCGCTGGACGTGTTGTTCTCATGGGGTGGTTTCCCAGCCGCTGTTGATTAGCGTGTCAGCTTTGCCGATGGCCTCTTCCTTTTAGAGAATGGAGCTCCTGTTGGAGGATTGTGTACCTCCTCCTCCCTCTACTCCTCCTCTTGCTCTGGATCCTCCTCCTGGCGGCTTCATTGAGAGAGAGCTGTAATCCCTGCTTGGGGGGCAGTGTGTCGTCTGTGCTGATAGCATTCAGAGGGCCTTGTAGCGCTCCAATGGACCCACTACAGAGGAGGCGGCATGGTGCAACTGGCTGGGTGCTGGGCACATGGCGCGTGGCACAGGCGGATTAGCCCCAGCTCTACCCCCCATTCAGCTCCAGCCTCCTTCAAACAGCCAGGCCCACTCTGCCCACAGAGACACGGCAGGCTGGCAGAGGCAGATTACACATCCGCGCGCACGCACAGGCTCACACAAATGGCTGCAGAAAGTGACATTATGGGTGAGGGGGTTAGTGTTTACAGGGCCCCTGAAAATACTTAATTCCCCTCATGCTCTGTTCTGAAATCCCACATATCAAACCTCACACCTCTGGCCCCCACAGGTCTACGTGTCATCAGTGACTGGGGAACAGAACATCGACAGAGAATCTTCCAGTAGACCACAGTAACAATTAGTATATTTATCTTGCTCTTAGGATTTTACTGGAAGATTTCTCTACAGCAAGCTTATGTTTACTTTTCCTTGCTGTCATCAGTATATAAAAAATCTCTCTCTCTCTCTACCGAGGAGTACCCAGAGAAGCAGCGTGTCTTACACCTCAGTGGACCAGTTGTTTGATTGCGTGTCAGAGACTGGCAACTAAAATTCAGACCGATGAAGAAAAAGTGAAACTACAGCTTCCTGCCTCACTGTTCTCTAGAGAGACCGGCTGTGTCCATCCAATGTTAAGGACAGTGTCTTTCTCTCTCTCTTTGGCTGGTTCTGTCCTCAGCTTTACTTTTTGTCTCAAAAATTAACACAGAGCTGGGAACATGTGTCTGTCACCTGCCGCTTAGTGCTCACTTTCACAGGGACCAAGAATATGAAATGAAACTGGCTCTTAATCACACCTCAGCATTTACCTCAGCCCCCTCTGGCAGTCCTACCAGTGACAATAGATAGACACAGTCATGTTTATTTATTGCATCCTTTTTAATCTCTCTGTTAAATTGCCAGGATAAAGTGTTTTAGATAAAGTCACATGTAAGGGAGAAAAGATATCAGAGAAATACCTGTATCTTCATCCTTTTGTTCAGATTAAATAGGTATTGGAAGTACCAAAAAGTAATTAGGAAAACCTTAAACTAGTATACCTGTGTCAAGGTACTGGGACGTTTGTGCCCTGTTGCAGTTGACTGTGTTCTCAGCCCCATCGCCAGAAGAAAATGTTGGCTTTGTACATTTCTGCAGACTAGGACTGTGTTACATCTGCATGTTTGTAAGTGTCATATTAAGGTTTCTGAAGTGACAGAGTATATGAGCTGACTTCCTCCACCATGGGGAGTTGGAGGGGACTGTGGACAGTGTGTATCTTAGGCGAGAAGCCTGCCAAGCTGCAGACCACTGTTCAACACCAACAAACAACGAAACAACAGAGACCTGTTTAAAGGACACATCTCTGTGTTTCCAGCACCATTTTAGTCACCAAATGTGTTTTTGGGGTTTTTTTGTGACCTGTTGCTGTTCTTTCATCAGGAACTGTGCAACATAAAGCTTCTTTTTTTTCTTTTTTTTTAAAAAATGGAGACTTTGCTGCTCTTTCAGTGGGGATTAGGCCCCCCAAATCTGGTATTTTAAGCCAAAGCAAGATCTTTACCAAACTGGTATCACTTCCAACTCGTCAAATACCAATGCTTGCTCAGTGGTCTTTAGGCATCAGACACTGATGCACAGAGCCCTTTAGCGGTCAGTTGAGATGTTTTAATAATGTTGTCGTTGGCTAGTATGTCATGTCACATATGTCACATGACGTTACATTACATAAGTATCAAGCTTACTTATTTTAAACCAAATCATCTTTTTAGTTTTTTTCTAAACCTAACCGAGTACTTCTGTCAACCTAAAAACAAAGTTTTTTCCACATTCTGAGTTGAAATAAAAAAAAAAAAATTAACAAATTTAGGGAGGGGTACCTAGTGCAACATATTGTGATGTGTTGAGCCACGGAACAAGAGTAGGTATTTGACGAATTGGGAATGAGCATGCGTTGTCCTTTCCTTGTCATAACCAAGTGGTTTTGATGCTGAAACCTAACCACACATTAACAACAGACTTGTTAAGTTTCAACGTATCCGCTACATAGTAAGATACAGATGTAACAGATCTGTGTGCAGAAATGTACAATGCCACAGTTTTCTTCTGGTGATTGGGTTGGTGTACGTATTTGTGGCTGCGAATGAGGCATGGTCAAGGTTTAAGCAAGAACATCACTATGTCTGTTAGTGACTCAACACATTTTTTTGTGTACACATGTCACTTTGTCTTGACAGCAGAGGATACAGAATAATAAAGTCACTGAGTGAGCCTTGTTATCAAGTGAAAGCAGAGGTCTGAGGTAGAGGTTACAACAGAGAAGAGGTGGGGGTGAGTGAGGGGTGATGGAGGGAGCATGACAGCGTTAATTACAGCAATGAGTGCATTCTTACCAAGCTGAGCTGGTGTGATTAAGACTGGATGTCAAGGGAAACGCTCCCCATTGATCCACTGCCAGTAGAGACCATCTAGTCTTTCATTACTGCAACCAGCTTGTTAATTAGAAATCAATCTTTCCCCTCTGCTCTATGAACCCCCTCCTCCAAACCACTGTGTCACTCTCCTTCCACCCAAACATTCATACCCAAAAGCTATGGAAGCACGTCAGACTTTGACTAATGTCAGTACTTTTTCACTTAGTTGGCCATAATCTGTAATTTTCACGCCAAGAAAGAGCAGGGAGCGGAGAGCAAAATAGTGAGGCACAATATCCTGACTTCCTTTCCAGCTCCCAGGACGTCTTTCAGTTCTTTAAAGAATTTGCCAAACTCTTGTATTGCTTGAAGATTGCTGACTGAATTCAAATTCACTTGCAGAAAAACATTCATCATGTTGTCTTTCAACTACATCTGTGTGCAATTGTGTATTTTTAGGATCAGTGACAGACCTGTAGATGTTTTCTGAGGAAAACGAGATGAGACTAATGTCCCATGGCTCATTTAGCTTTTAAAGGGTTAGTTATTTAACATAATTTTTCATCAGTTAAATTGTTTGAAAAAGTTGACCTATTAACACACTTTATGTGATTATGCAATGCAATACAACCAACAAAAAAGTTTTATGTCCTACCTGATTTTTTATGGTGGGTCACATGGGTATAGTCTCCTAACTATGTAGATAAAAACAAGCACTATAATGAGATACTGTGTAAGCAGCAGGAAGAAGATGAAATTGTGTAAATATGACGAAGGTGTGGAGGAGACGCTAAAAAGGACGGACACAGTGGGGATGTAAAGTGCCAATTTCATCATTTATATTGGGGCTATTATATCTGTGATACTGGGAGTGTGGTTGGAAACTTGAGTCTGAGTTATTTAACACTAATAACAATTGCTGTCCAACACAAGTGAGTAGCATGTCTTTAACTTTTAATGAGGCTCAAACAGTTCAAAAGTCCAGGTTGATGCTCTGATATAAACTGCAGTTTGAAGTGTCAGCCCATGAGGATGGCTAAGAGGAGGGCAGTTGCACCTGGTGCTAACTTACTTATTCTCTTTCATCTCATAACCCTTAGTGAGCCTTGAATATGCAATGTTGGAAATACTGCAAAAAAAGCAGGACTTCTTGGGAAATATTGTATTTTTTTTACAAGTACAATATGAAAATAAAATATTCACTTTTTAAGGCTTTTTCATCTTTGCTTGAAATAATTCAACAGAAGCACTATGAGTCATTTTTAATAAAACATGGCTAAGTTGCTCCAAGATATTGACATTTATTAAGTTTGGTCTTTTCTGTCTCCTTGTATGTGAAGAGAGGTGTATGTTGGTGAACAAAAACAGCATGTCTATCAAGTAAAGTAATGATGGACTACATTCCCTCTAGCTGTTTTCTCATGCACCTGACATTTCTGCAGGGGCCACAAATTCATCTATGGTTTTGACCACTTGATTCTTAGCATATTGTGCATAAAAACCATTAAAACACCATTTAATAGCCAATTAGCATTATGCTAAAACTCCAACTTTGGATAGTAAATTAATTTAAATGAAATTCTTTTTTCAGGAGAATGATAGAGAAGACAGAATCGTAGAAGGCAGTAGTCCTTATTTACACGGGAAGTCTTATTCTGTTGCAATTTTGATTTGTAATAGACTTCATTAACTGATGAAGGTTAAGATATTGGTGTCAGAAATCGAGCATCTACAGGTCAAAGAGTTAAAATCAACCTGTCATCACAAAATGTTTTATCTTTCTGTCTTGGATCTATCACATTGTCACTTTTATTAACCTATCAGTATGCAGACTGGATAAAGCAGAGATCTAAATGACAGAGGTGATTTGGGGTTTCAATCTCATAAGAGATATTAGATATTATAGCCCGTGGGACACATTTCCAAAACATCAGTGCAGAGAGATTTTGGATGTTTTATATTCCTAGCACCTTGGCTATTGCGCTGCAGGCCTTAAGAGATCAGGTTTGTGCTGGTATTGGCAAGATTGTTTGGTTAGTTTGCTCTGCAGTTCTGCTGTTGTGAAGAACTACACTAATCCTCTGTCTGCTTGCAATGTTAAATACCTGGTTTGTTAGATGCCTCGTTTATGATCTTCTGTCCCTTTGTGTCTGTGCATAGCACTGCTCATCATTGTCCAAAGTCTCAAGGCCTTGCTTTGACAGATGCCTTCCGGTCATGGCTAGCTCAGTTGTGGAGCAGTTTTTTTTTTTGGGGGGGGGGGGGGGGTGGTGGGGGCTCTGGGAGGTACGGGACAGACCAGCTGTGGGAAGGAGATGGAGGTCACTTAGGCTAAGTAGCCTGGTGTCCCTGAGAGGGACATGGCAGGCCGTGGGGTTATAGGCTGTGGTTGACAGCTTGGCCCTCATTACCTCCTTCCTGTTTCCTATCAGGGCAGCTCCCGACGGAGCAGGTGAGATGGAAAAGGAGTTATACAACATTGTTGGTTCATGTCCAATGTCTGAATTTTGTCTGTGTGTACTTTCACAGCTGGCCTGCTGGTTGCCTTTGTGTGTTTTTCTGTGTTTGAGTGTGTGTTTCTGTGCAAGTGCATGTAATGATGGCGGTCTCTTTACATGTGAGGATGGATGTGTTAAGTGTCACTGAGCTTGGCATAGATTTTTAATAATATATATTAAGTGTGATAGTGTGCTTCCAAAGAGTGTGTGTTGAGTGTCTCTGCCCTTTTAAGGAGTTGTGGTTTGGGTCTTTCCCCAGTTTTTGTGGCTGACTAGGCTTTTAGTGTTTTCCTGCATTCCTTTGATTTTGTCTCAGGAAGGCATACACAGTGGCGTTTCTCTTTAACCTGCATTAGTTTATTAATTTTTGCTTATATTTTCTCCATGTTTGTCATGTTAAATACATGGGGTTTTTATGTTTTTTTAGCATGTTCAGTATGGCTCTAATAAGTAAAGGAAGATGCTTTGCTTGTCAGGGCTGGATGGCTGAAGCCTTTTCTCTGTCTGCAGAACACATGGCGTTGATCATAAGGACAGCTCACTCTCCAGTACTGGCATTCAGCAAGCAACAGAGGGAAAGAATCATGGTGTTCCTGAACCTTATTACAATGTAACCCTTTGCAGCAACCAACAATTATGCATTTTATGCTGACTGATATTCCCTAAATGCTGAATGTTTGGTAAATCTAATCTTTGTAAGATGGCTTTAATGAGTAATTATGCAGGATTCTGTTGCTCGCTGCTTTAGCTTCACTAAAAATTTTCTTACCCTTTCTCCTCTCATTCTGTCAAGATTTACCAAGATTGATGAAGATGAGGTTCATATAACAGAACTGTAGCTTATCAAAACCTATTTGGAGTGTCATGACAGAGATCAGTTTGAGGCCTCTCTACAATGAACCAATGAATAATGTTTAAAGCCCAGAGAGATGATTTTCTGTCAAAGCTCCTCACAGGTAAAGAGAATAGCCTTTGAGTTGTCACATTCTGATGTGCTTCATCTGAACATGCAATGTTCACTTAGAAACTGTGAGGAAATGTTCTGACAGAAATGATTTGGCCTCACTGATTAGTGGATATGCCTTCTCAGTGGGGTTATATCTTCCTTGTAAATCAAATGTTGACCTTTTGGCACATTACTAAGAATGAAAAGCATATACAGTACATTAGTGTGCAGAACAATAAATTGTAGATAGCCTGCAAATGGTGCTACCCCAGAAATCATAACAAAAGGAAAGACAACGTCCCTAAAGCATAAAACTGCTATTCTCTGCAGACTTCCTAAGATATAACCTGAGGCTTATTTTTCTGTAGAAAAACTTACACACCTGTGCTTGCTTGTGCTCAAGCATTTGACACACAGTCTCATCTGAATGTAACAAACGCATACATCGCATGGTATGAAAGCAGCACAATGAAGTGTGATTCTGAGGCAGATTATGTGTGAGGAACAGGATGTTTGTGACAGAACTGCCTCTTCACTCCTGTTTTTCTCCACGGCTGTTGCAGGGGTGAAGCCAAGTTAGGCAGGCAGGAAGGCTTCAGCTCCCCTCAATGGTAAACAAAGTAGAACCTCGGCAGATCAAATTGGACCGAGAACAAGAATCGGCTGCACATTATAATCTCTGGCAGTGATCATGATAGGACCTGTAAACTGGTCCCGAGAGATTAATTGCTTTCACCCAAAAAAATGTTGGAGATGTTGCAGTTAAGCAGACCTGTGGAAGCTCAGTGGCTGATAGGTTGTCAGTGATCTAGTGTTTCACAGCAGCAGATGGCAGTGCCAGCAGGCCAGGATGGTGCCAGAAGGTTACGCAATGGAATGATGCCTCTAAGACCTGACTGGAACACCACATGACACATATATGTGCAGAAACACACTTCCCACACAGTCTTCTGAAACTGTAAAGAAGCATTTATACTTACAAGATTCAGTTGGCCTGCATCTTCCTGAACTTGTCATCAGTTTAAAAGACCAGTCTTTCCCTTTCTTATCAAAGGAAGTAGCATCATATCCTTCACGGTGTCATGCTCAGGTGACTGACAGTTTGAACCATTTCAGGAAGCTCAGAGTGAAGTGGCACCCCAACACTGGCATGGCCACGGAAACAGATGGAACTATAGCTTCCCCATGGTCTGGCCTCCATTTCCTGGTCCTCTCTGGGGCACGTGTGTGTCTGCCAGTGGGATATGGGTCAGATGGTCGGCTATCTTTATCCAGATTGTTGCCAGGAAAACCTCCATCCATTTGGAAATCGAAAGGGCGTCCTCATGGTTTTCTTAGAGAAAAAAAAGGGGGATTTCATTGATAATACTGTCTGTTGCAGTATCTCTTTTGCGGTGTCTTGCATTTCAAATTTTCTTGCCTTGCTATGTGGCTGATACCATTCTAGACTGATATTTTTGTCTGGTGTAAGTGAGAGCTTCAAAATCAAAGCTTGTCAGAATTTCCTTGTGTTGCCATGCCTTTCTAGGCTTGGGGACTTTCTAAATGTTTTTCCGAGACTTGTTTAAGTAAAGGTTATGAATGTGGGTGTGGTGAAGACTGGTGGGTGATTTTGTACATAAAAAGCAGAAAGGAGCTGTTTAAGCCATGCCAGCCTTTCGAGGACTTTAATGCAAGTGGACGAGGCTCCGACATAAATCAGGTCTTCTCTCAGAACTCCCAGACTTCCTGTCCAGCTCCAGCCTAATCCCTTGCCTCGCTGTTTTCTAAGAATGAGCTCATGCCACCAAGCTTTGCCAACAACAGTGCCAACAATGCTTTGCTGTACCTGGAGGAGACATTACCATTACTTTTAGGATGCCACTGGGCCTTATTTGTCATGCCCTTAATATGATTGCTGACCCAGCATGCAGTGAGCAACACAAGAGAATTGCTTCTTGTTCAAGGAATCAGCCAGCTATCCATCATAGCTTCTCCCTCACTGCTCGCAGTATAAAAAAAGAAAGTAACAACCAAAAAAAAACCCCCAAAAAACAGATTCCCTGTCTACCTCAGGTGCATTCATTTCCAAAGGCAACAGCACACCTCTTTGGGACTAGTGTAAAACCGTACTCAAGTATCTTATAAAATTTTAAACATCTATTCCCCGTCTTTCTTCAGTACCTTGTTTGTCCCTTGTTGAGGATGCTTTTACAGCATTCGGGATAAGGAGATGCTCTCAGGTCAGACCAGGAACTAATGCAATCTTGTCGGTCTTGATTACCAGGTGGTCAGAGGAAGTTTGGAAATTCTAGCTGAAATATTAATCAAACAAATTCAAACCAAGCGTTGGGGGGGACACACAAAGTAGCATACTGTTCTGTGCATGGATAAACCTAGATGGAAAATAGGCTTTCTAATTTACTGGCAATTATTTGTGATCTTATTTTGCTCAATAGATTGTCACAGAAGATTAATTTCCCATTACTGATTAGTTGTTTCTGTGTGTATTCTGTGTGTGTGTGTGTGTGTGTGTGTGTGTGTGTGTGTGTATGTATATATCTGCTTGAGCTCTGAGAGACTTGTCAGCAAAGCGTGTGTGTTTTGTTGCGTTGTGCGGTGTGGTGTGCTGGTACTTTGTGCCTTAACATTACTCCTGGTGGATCCAGAGAAGTGAAGAAAGCCCCAGGCCCATCAATAGTTGAGTAGGAGCACGGTTGTGTGTGTCGGTAATGAGGCATACCACATCGCTTCATCAATATTACATGCCGGCTTAGGGCCAAGGGATGTGCTCTGTGGTGTGTTCAAGTATAAAGTGTGAGCATGTGCATGTGGGTGTGAGTGCTATGCATAGAGTGTAATGAGCATTTTTGCAAGACCTAAGTTACGTGCTCTTGGAGCTACAGACAACAGACTTGTCCAAGAGCATGTTGAGGTCCTGATGTGGAGTTGAAGTGGGAGGGAGTGATCCAGAGCAAAGGGTGCCTGCAGGTCAGGAGCTGAGGTGCACCTGACTACTAGAAAGACCCCTGACTCCTTCACATAACATGAACAGCTGCAACCTCCACATGTTACTCTGTCACCACTCAGCCCATCCCCCAGTACTTACCTTGAAATCCAAACTGATACATATAACATAATATAATATATTTCCACAGAATTTAAGTATGTATTTGTGTGCATTTGCTCACCAGGGATTCTGCATCTTTTCCAAATATCTCTAGTGCGTTTTATTGTTATTCAAAGCCTCCTGTCATTTGAAATGGCTTGTGATGCAGCTTTATGTGTGCCTTTATCTAAAAATCATGTTTCATCGTAAAGCCCTTCTTTGGATCTTCTGGTAGGAAAAGTCTAAAATTCAGTCCAGATGTTTGGATGACCTGTGCTATCCTGACACCTGGTGTGTTTACACATGAACAGATCATGCACAAGTGCACACACAGTATGTGTAGACATACTCTCTCACACACACACACACACACACACACACACACACACACACACACACACCCGCAACCTGCTAATGTGTTGGATGAGAGTGTTGGTAGTAAAGTTCAACCCCCCTCCACTCCCTCCTCTTGGCTTCTCATCCCCCTCGGCCAAGTGAACAGTACTCAGAAATGAAGTATGGACAAGAATTTTAAAGGCTACCATCAAAGGCCTCCAGCCTCCTTCTTTAGATCTGTGTGCGTGTGTGTGTGTGTGTGTGTGTAAAGTACCCCCACAGGTGATTGGATCTGATCTCATCTTATCTCATCTGATTGGCTCATCTGTCTGTTGCGTTCCACAGGCGAGTGAGAGAGGGATGTTAGAGGCCTGTCTAAATAATTTAGATCTTGCATTTGTATTGATCAGGTAGCGCTGCTCTCCATGGGCCACTCCACTACTACCTATCTCTCCATCCCTCTTCTCCCCTGTTCTTGTTTTTCGATTGTAACCTTGTGCCCCTAGCTTTGCCTCTCCTCCGCTCTTTCCCCCCCCAACTTCCACATCAAACAGAGTGCAGGCACACTGCTGCAAGGGAGCAGAAAATGCATGAGAAGGGAGTAGATGGGGAAAGTGCAGGAGAGAGCATTTTTTTTTTTTTTTACCATGATTCCTCAAATGGGAGCGAGACTGAGGGAGAGAGGCTGGGAGAAAGGTGTAAGCAGTGGATAAAGAGGGAAATAGCATGGTGAAGGCAAAAAAAAATCTTTGTGTGTGTGTGTGTGTGTGTGTGTGTGTGTGTAGCTCATATGCAAGTGTATGTGGGGAGTGATGGAGTGTGTGTAACCTTGATGATACGGGTCAGTGTAAATGCAGAAATGAGCATATTGTGTATATGGAGGCTGGTGAAACCTGGTCCAAGTTAGTGCATTAAACCCAGTCCATTACTCCATTAAATACAGCATCATGCCATGGCCTTGGATCAATACAACATCATGTAAACACTGATAACCTGTCTCACCACACTCTGGATTGGATTTGTTGAATAGGTAATGTATTCTGGGAAGCTAAAATAGCATAAAGAAGAGCACATGTATGAACATGATTATTGCTTGGTTGAATGGGAAGGCCTTTCCCCTGCATTCTGTTGGTATCGCAGTGTTAGAGGTGTGCTGAGCAACATGGATTGAATATGTCTGTTGCCAAGCAAAATATCTGTCTTTCTCACAATACAGCTTCTTGTACATGCTGCACATGCAAATCGAATTTGGCAGTGCTCACAGCTGACAGAAAAATGGAATACTGGGAAAGTTCTTGTTGCTCTCACAGTGTTAACAGAGCCGTTCATACAAAAGAGAAATATTTGCAAATAACTGAGATTTTATTTTATTTTTATTATTATTTCAATTGTAGAATATTTTATATTCACCAACACCACTGAAAATGGGTCTTTTGATCCCAATTAATAATTCCAGTTGCATTTTAAGTCATACTCTTTGTTTTGTTTGCAAATTTCTAATCTGTTGTCATATCTCTAATGTTTTGTGTGGACCCTAGGAAGACTTTTTCTTCCTGGGGTCCACACAGTATTAGTAATCATAATAAACCTTACCTATTTGCCTAAACATAACCACACATTAACCTCAACACTTTTTAAATGTAGTTTCAACATACCCACTCCATAATAACATACAAATAATACATATAGGCAGTCTGAAACATATAATGTCCACACTGATTCTGGTTGTTGATATTTAGAAGTAACTTAAATTTTACATAAAACTGAAGGAAACCTTTGCCAATTTTCAACCAGCTCTATGTCATTACACAGTGTGCAGATGAATCATGTCTGGCTTTCCCATCTACTGCCAGTGTCCAGAGAGCCCCGCCGTTTGCCAACACAAGTCCACCAGTTGATGCATTTTGTGTTCCTTCGCTCCAGTGATGACTCATTTTGCATCACCTAGTGGCAAATGAGTGTGGAGCTCTGGGTGCTAGCATCACAGCAGGGACGTCAAACACCATTAATCTGCACACAATCTACACACTGCACACACTGCGATGACACAGAGCTGGTTGAAACAGAGAAAAGTTTCTCTTTACAATGCAGCTGTTGAGCACGTCCTGTTACCTTGTTTAATTTTGTGTTTTGGAAGTGTGCAAGGTTTCAATTAATGATCGAAACAAAAAAAACAAAGACTTTGTAGTTTTATTGAAGCATGTATTAACTAAAGACCTGGATCTGAATACTTAAGTGGGCTTTTTTAAAATGTAGACAGATCAGCATTAACAACTATGCACAGAAATCCAGCTACAGCAGTAATGTTATTTTTTTAACATGCTCTCTGCTCCACCACAGTATACAACTCTAAATGGCAAAAACCACGACAGCAGAAGAGAGGAGGAAATGCCTGGATATAATAACAAGAGTCGTGGGATGAATTATTGAGGCTGTGATATGGAGGAGAGATGGGCTGAACCGGGCTCTTAAGAAAGGGTGAAGCACAGTCAGTATACACAGAAACATGTGGAACACACACATTCAGACACACACACACACAAATGTTGGGCGCCTTGTGTAAGGATGTGTTAATGGAGTCACCCAGACAGACAGGCAGGGAGACTGGGCCACACAGGAGTCTGCTCTGCCCAGATTCCCACATTAAAACACACCGAGCCCAGAAGAATGAACGCGCCGAGACCAAACCAACATTTTGCTATTCTTACAAAAAACACAGCAGTAGTGCCGTGGGTGTCTCCTCCTTTTCCCATTCACCTTTCCCCCAAAAGCAGGGGGATTCCAGGGTCAGGAAATAACGATACCTTCATCTTTCTCCAATGCAAAGGATTGTTTTCCTCAAAGTGTAAAAGTGTATTTTTGTGTGTTCTCCTTTGAGCCGCACACTGTTCCCCTGAGCACTGATCTGTCTGGCTGGAAGCAGTCCAGTGGCTGAGCTCTTTTCCTCCAATGATGTAGCAGGCTCTGTGGTCCTGTCACTCAGGGCCTTTGTTTACTGGGTAGATCAATAGTTAACTTGCTGCTGGATACACTAAGCTGTGGATCTGTACAGCTGGGTAATAGACCTCTGGCAGTTTACTGCTCTGCTGCTGTTGGTGGTGACCTGTGATGAATGAAGGCTTAGCAAGGCTATCAGGGTTACAGCCAATTAGCTCATCACTCTCTGCTAATATGGTTGTCAATAGGGACAGGCTTTGATTAAACCACTGTGATTTGTTCGGGATGGGTTAGATTACATTCTTGAGCCGTTGGCTGTGAGACAGACGGTGAGGTGATCTAATTGTTTTTTTGTTATGCTACCTAAAAAGTGATTAAATCCTCCATTGAGCAAGTGTGTGTGTGTGTGTGTGTGTGTGTGTGTGTGTGTGTGTGTGTACATTGTTGCTTTTGATTTATGTAACACCTGCTTGCACATCTGTATGCTCACCACTCCACCTTCAGGGCATTCGCGCTGATTGGCCTCCTACTTAATGGTCACTTTACATTTCCATTTGCGAACACCTGAGCTCTGTGCTCATTAGCAGCAGGATGTTAGGGAGCTGTAGTGTGTATACACTTCCAGACTTCCTGTCCACACGCATGTTCATCACACCATCTAATTATCTGTGTTGCTTGCAAACGAAGTGTGAACATAACAAAGTACTTGCGATCGTTGACACCTTATCAGCAGTAAATTACACTTTATCTTCCAGTCCTCACTTGAGTTACCAATAAAGGGTTACTAAAACATGTGAGGATAATGGATTATATTTAATTATGGTGTTTCAGTGTTATTTCACTGGTGAAACAATTTATGTTTTTGCTTCCCTGCTCTCTGACCAGTAGATGGGAGTGACTACTGAAATGCAACTGCATGAATTTAATTAAATTACAAAGTAAATGTAATTTAAATCTGTTGCAGAAATTACAGTTACTAATCAAAATGTTGGTGATTAAAAAGGTGTTAAATCTGAAAATACTTTTTGGTTCAGAAAAAAAGCTTATTTATTTATCTTTTTGGTCATATTTCCAAACAACACGGCTCAGCAAAGTATGTACTCAAATTTGAACGTTGTTTTTGATTGGTTCTCTTATTTAAATTCGCACAGTCTCTTCTCTTCCAACCAAATCAATGCGCTTTTCTCTAAGCAACCTGTCTTTGACATGGCCATGTTGTTGGACCAGAATGCCTGTGCTGGAAATAAGGGCTCTAACATAACTGTACAGTCCAAAGCTTGTTTAAAAGCGGTGAAAAAGCTGTTGTCAACAACAACAACATAATTTATGTTTTTAGGATTTTCAGCTTTATTGCCCAGTGCAATACATTTGTGAGGAAAATATTCAAAAGGTGTGCAATAAGTTACATTACTTTAATAAAGTAATTACAATAGTTACATTACTTACATTTAAACAGGGTAACTGCTAACCCATAACCAATAATATTTCAAAAGTAACCTTCCCAACATTGTTTGAGACATAACCAACTGGATGTGGAACTGCAATAAAATTCAGCTTCAGAGTGACACCAATGTTTAAACATTTTTTCTGTCTCTGCAGTGACCATCTCTACCAGCGTGTCCTTTGATGGTCTACTTGTGACTGGCCTCTACACTTCCACACCAGTCCAGTCAGCTCCCATCCCGGCTCCAGCGGCCTTTGGCTTTGGTAAGTCTTCAATAAGATACCATTGTAGTTTGTTTAAAGTGGCTTCCTCACCCATGCTCTTCGTGCCAATACAAGCTCCTCATTTAACGCTCAACTTAGCTTTGCCTTTTAGCACAAACAAACTCTCAGCTTCTCTCAATAGTATCTTAATGCTGGAGCTTTAGCGTACCACAGTGAGCACGACCCGGCTCAGTGATCCACATCCGTTCCCAGAATGAGCATAAGACCACTTCCCTGCTCCTGTTGTGACAGGCCGTGATGGATGAGGAGAGGGGATGATGTGACCATGGGTTCGGCCAGATGCGTTTTCATTGACACTTGAGAGAAGAAAAACAGAAAGCTGAATATGAGATGAGAGAAGGACACTGGTGAACAAAGCAGAAAAAAGTATGTGAGGCCTCTGGGAGACAAAACCAAACTTCAAATAAGAAAGAAGAGAATATTAATAATCATCAGGTCAGCTGGTCAGATGTTGAGCTGCAGAAAAGCAACAGTTGTCCAGTCGCATTACATTTGGTTTAATACTCTAGTAAGAATCTATCCACGGATTGTGGTTTTTGAAAAAAATACGAAATTTGGTTATTTTTTATTATTATTTTTTGGTTTGCGAGAGAAACAGTTAACTCACGACCTATTAGTATTCTAGTTGTCAAATTACACTTTTCTTTAATTAATCTGTATTTTTTCTTTGCATCTTTGCATCTGTATGTGTATAGCTATGTTATATCTAAAGATACATTTAGTCCTAAAACTGTAAATATTGTACTATGTGTTTTACTGACAAGTACAGTACAATGAGGAATTTAAGACTTAGATGATGTGTGTGCGGATGGAGCCCCTGTGTGCAGGGGTGGGGGCTCTCTCAGGGAGATAGATCAGCCATAAAGAACTCCTCAGAGAACAGGGCTACTGGCCCAGAACTGCTGCCCAGCGGGCTCACTTATCCTGACTAACTCCACTGTTCTTCAGACGCTGACTTCACCCCGGCCAGGGCAGCTCTTCACTCTTGGCAGCCCTGTTTACTGGGGAGGCATCCAAGCGAGGATTGCGTCACCTTTGCTTCACTCTCATTAATTTGAAAAGTTTTAAGAGAGGGGCTGCACAGACTGATAGGCAGCAGCTTGTGGAACTGTGAGTTTCTGCATGGTGTGTGTTTAAATAAGTCTGCAAAGCCTTCCGTTACAGTGCGTGTAATCTGCTAAGCAGCGATGCCATCCAGGTTTCACAGCGCCAGTCACTCAGTCTGTCCTCAGCTGAAGAGCTCTCTGCACTGTGTCTCTCTGCTCTGATTCTCCTGCATCCTCTCCCAGTGTGGGCTTCAGGACTTCATGGAGATAAACACAATCAGTTCTGTCATGAGGGCGAAATACAGGGGTGATGCATTACTGCGACTGCTGTCTAAATTACAGTCTTACTTCTCCTTTAATTCATCTGTCTGCGCAATTGTTATGTAGATGTTTTTTTTTTAATGAGACACCCTCCATACCCTGCGTCCCACACACAGCCTGGCAGGGTGTCACATCTGGGGAGAAAATGCTCCTCAGCCCTGGGAGGGCTGAAGAGGGATACTCCCTTAGAGAGAGAGAGAGAGCTTCATCAATGAGCTCATGGAAACCGCGTGACATCGCTGTGCATAAGAGAGCCAGTGTTTGAGCAAAATGCTTTGAAGATAATTCAGTGGAACAATAATGGAATGAGACACCGCTTGATGTCCATTGTTGTTGTGACAAATATAAAAGGATCTGTGAGGACATGAGGGTCAGGCAACTCCATGAGGGAGTTTTACGAGCCCAATGTTTAGTGTAGAAGGTCTAAGATAAGGTGTGGCTCTAATCCCCTTCAATGGGAGGCATGTAGGAGACAAAGAAACATGCATACACACATATAATAAAGAAATACCCATCCACTCTCACTCAAAAGCGCATACACAGACTCCAGCTATGTACAGCTGCTAGAGCAGCGGCTGGCTGGGGTAACATGTGGCTGGCAGATGTATCAGTGCGGGAACTAACATGAACTCCAGCACGGGAAGAATGAGACCTCAGTGCACTGCCACCGCAGGATCGCACACACAGGAAGAAGATCAGTGGTAAAGCAAGACTGCTGAATGTTTTGGAGGTTTGAAATCACAAGATAATGCTTAGCAAGAAGAGGGGGAAGAAATTTAAGTTAATAAATCTTTTTATTTTTGCCGTTTTGATGCCAGTGGAGAGAAAGATGGACGTATATTGAGTATGAATGTTTTGAGACAGAGAGAAATGAAGATGGAATAAATAGATAAAAGCAGGGTGCTGTCGAGACAGGGAGGGTAGTGTTTGTACACTCTGTGTGGGGATGTCTTGTGGTTGGTGTGGTCAGAGCTGTTGCAGTGAGCAGACAGGACGGCTACAAGCCGGCCTCCAAAGGGAGAATTCCCCCGGGCCTTCTGTGTCACTCTTCACTGCTGTTTACAGAAATCTCATAAAGCCGATGCATGACCACACTGCATGCAAATACACACGGTCTATCTGCTGCTCCTCCTCTTTCTTTGTCTTTTGTGTTTTTCTGTTTTTGTTCCGTCTTATGCACCAATATAGATATCTTCACACACACACACACACACACACACACACACACACACACACACAGACACCACAACGTGGAGACAGAAAAGTGAGCATTTTATTGGCTTCCACTCCCTCTAAATAACAATGCACTTTACACTACATTAGTAATAAAAATGTGAAGCTTTGATGGACTGACTTTTTACTGCATCGTCAGAACACCCACTCATTGTCGAATTAGCTAAAGTGTGATGGAGCAATTGGGGTGGCCATCAGGGTAGTCTGAGGAACACCATACTTTAAGCTTCTGGGCCCAACTGCGGCTTTGGTTGCCCAAAGCCCATTCCTCTGCTGCCTAAAGACAGGGGATCCCCCACTTGCCGCCGGGTGGCTAACCACAAACCTTTATGATGCTGTAATTGCTTTGCTATGGCTAGTGCAGAATCAGACAAACTGGAGCTAAAAACAATGTTTTGTTTGGGAGCCAGGCCCTCTTGAGAGCAGCAGACTACAGGAGTGTAAAGTGACTGTGGTTTTTATAAATGTGCCAATTAGGGGCCAGATAAGCCAGTCTGGCTTTTGAATGATACCACAATTGTGATAAAATTCATGCTGTTGGAGGGAATTATCAGTTTGCACCATTATTCTCATTTTTGTTAAAAAAAAATCATGGTGTGATATTTTTTTTTGTTAATATCTGTACCAAACAAAGATTTTCTGAAGTCCGTAGAATCTCTGCAGCACCTCAATAAATAAATATAATACAACACATATTTGTACCTTTAACAAATATTGCACCTCCAGCAAGTTGGATAGTCCAAGTGTTCATATTGTGATTTCAGTGAAATGGTGACTAAATATTTAGCCCCAACAGCCACAACAATTATTGTGTTTCAAGGTGTGTGGGGCTTGCAGGAAAGACTCAACATGTCAGTGTGGGATTGATTGATTAATTACAGTGTGTAAGGTGATTCATCTCATTGTACCAAGTAGTATATTTTGACAGCTTTTAGACTCAACATGTGTATATGTGTGTGTTTAACATGCACGGAGGGGATGTCTTTACATACTGCCAGAAAGGCAACATGAGTCTGGACTGACTCAGCTGCTGGAGAATTCCAACTTCTGCTTCATGTTTTTCCCTCCTTTGACTTTTATTCCATTAAGAGCTCTTTCTTTCCATTCCAGCCTCTTGGCTCTCTAAAAGGAACTCACACAGCTTTCAAACTGGCGTTTACAAAGATTTTATGATGAAAACAATTACTTTTGTACACTAGCATAATTTAGATTTACTTGGTTGGGGTTTACATAAGAAAAGTTTATTGTTGTGTGTCACACAGCATTGGTGAGGTGGTGCATTGAACCCTCTGGGCCAGAGCCTGTGTGGAAAGAAATGTCACATGTGGTCTGATTTGTATTGCTCCCCTAATGTCAATGTTTCCCATCACATCATTATCCATTCAAACACAAAGACAGAACACGTATTCATTCTAAATGTCTCCAGATATATTCTAATTACGATGATGAAGAAAAGGCTGTTGAAGAGAGGAGAGCTTTGAAAATAGACAGGAGAGGGAAATGGATAGGCGAGAATGCCAACATGGGGCTGACAAAGTGTTTGAGATTACGGGAATGAGTGTGAGTGGAGATTGAGAGGAGAAAATTGGAGAAAGTATGCATGAAAAATGGCAAAGGCGGACCAATGAAAAGGAGACAGTATGTGCATGATATAAGGAGGGGGAAGGAGGGAGAGAAGATGAGAGGATGGCGTTCCATCACTCCCTCTGACGGAGTGGCTGATTGGTGTTGCCGTGCCAATGCTGAGCTGCTGAGAAACTGGTCATTGATGGATGGCTCGTTTGCAGGGTGATGTTTATTTTGTCGTTAATTTGCATATTTGTATGTATTTGCAGGGTGGTTGGTTTCCACTAGCAAGGATCAGTCCCCATCTCAATATGATGGATCTGGCGGTCTGACAAAATGGACAGCTTAGTGACAGGGACATCCAGCCGACACTCTGTCCCCATGACGGATGGGCTCATGCTAACACACAGCCCGATTAGAGCTGAAATCCTGCTGCACCTTGACCTGTGGAGGAGGGGCCAGAGAGGGTGTGCAGACAAAAGTGTAATCATGCCATGCACACATTTAACATGCAGATATAGAAACATATGGAAATGCACAATCATAAACGGTCTTTCCTTCTCATTATGCACAATTATGCATTCAAATCTTGATGCCCACACACTCATCCATCTCAAGGCTGAAGGTCGGCTGTCTGTGTCCTCCTGCCACCAAGCCAGATTGAATGTCAGCCCGAATGTCAGACTATGAGAGATGGCATCTCATCATGTCAGTATTTACAGAGACACCCTCACAGGTGTGATTCCTGCTGAACAAAGCCTTGTTTTGGAAGCACTAACAGTCCCAGGAGAGCACAAGTGTGCTTCCGCATACCTCTTCCATCAATGGAATAAGGAGAAAAACGGAGATGGAGATAGTGTGTAGGGGGAGATGGTGGATAAAGAGGAATGATATAGAGAAAGGGTGTTGCAGGGAGGAGAGAAGGGGCGAGGGAAGGGGTTCCCATGGGGAGAGAAGCTGTCAGTCCCTAGGAGACTTCAAACACACTGCAGCCCTGTGATCAACCTGCTCCCTGGCTCTCTGCTGACAGCTCCCTGACTGCGCCGCTTAGACTCCTTCATGCACACACACTGATACTCACATACACACACACACACATACACTCGCTTGCTTCCATAAGTGCTCTCACACTCACTGATTTATCCACTCATACCACAACACATTCAAATTCCATTGACATACGCACACTCATGCTGATTCTCACACTTAGGATGAACATCTGTGACACATTTGCTCTGACATCCAACCTTGTAATAACCTTGGACACTGCCAAAGTTCCCCTGTTGTAACTCTGTCAAGGACATTGCATACTCCCAAACTGTTGCTCCTGAACTATGGGCTGAAAAGAGGCAAGGTGGTGCTGGGGGTGATGGTGGTGGTGATGATGTTGATAATGATGATGATGACTTATCTAAGCCATTACTCTTTCTCTGCTCTGGGCTGCGGCAAAGGCAGATCCCTCCTGATGATGAATTCATTAGCGCAGAAGATGAAATGAGTTGTCAGGGGCAGGGTTATGTATGGGAGGTGATTTGTGTTCTCTGCGGCACAGTGCTAGATCAGACTTGAGATCGGACGGGTCGGCTCACTGTAAATCTCCATGCTTTGCTGGCACAGGACTTTCCCAACCCTCGCTCTCAGACTGAGCCTCTGTTCTGTCCCTCGCGTTGCCCAGCACGTCCTCCCCCACCAATCTCACAATGCCCGGAAGCTGCTAACAGGTGGCTAAACATTTGGGTGCTCTCAGAGTCCAGAGGAATGGGTGATTATGCATCACAAGTCATAAAGCTTCTTTCCATGCATAAAGCCTCTTTAGAAGCGAAAAGCAACTGCACTTTCAAAGAATTCAAACAGAATACAACATAATCCATTATTAATGTCAGGTAGACCAACAGCAGACTCTAGACTTGTGCATTAGTGTTGGACATACATCCCAACAGCGTGGGTCCTGTGTCTCAGGTGTCTTGGTACAGTAGACCTGCTGGAGCACTGCTGCTGGGAATTTACTGGTTCACTTAGTGTACACTAGCTCTCCTGGAAAACATAGTCCCTTCTTTGAACTCCCACGGCTTCACTAGGTGTGCTTACATTTATATGTGGTGTTCAGTATGTGTGTCTATGCTCAAGCATCTGTTTGTGTCTGTGACTGAAGGTGTGCGTGTGTGTGTGTCTATGTGTGTGTGTTTATATTGCTTTTTGTGAGTGCACACATGTTTGTATGCACATGCTGAGCATTTGAGTGCTTTTCCCTTTCTTCACTGTATTTTCTGCATCCAAATATATGGTAAAAAAGGTCCAAGGTGACCGAGAGAGCAGAAATAGGGGAAGGCAGGAGCTGGACTGACTGTGATAGAGATTTCAAAGTGGTGTGTGAGATGTTGGCCAGCTTTTTTTATTTTATTTTATTTTTATTTTTTTATCCTGCAGGAGAGAGCAGCAGGCGTAGGCTGTTTCTCCCATGTGTGGTCTCTCTTGAGCAGAGCAATGTTATTTTCTGCCATGCAGAGAGGTTGGTTACATGCCAGAGAGAATGAGAGAGGAGAGAGAAATAAAGATAGAATAAAGACAGAAAGAGCTTTGACTCAAAGACTGCTCAGTTTGACACATTTCTGTGAACACTAGTGGGTTTGCATCATTTCAGCAAAGAGACAAGCTGACTTTGAAATTTATCTTTGTTGTGTTGTGATGTAAAACGCCTTATACTCTATACCTCCATATGCACCTTGCAAGTGTGTGGGCATCTGTGGGTTTGGTGTGCAAACTGTGAGAAAGTGATTTTACAAAGCGTTCTCCACAAAGTGCACGCCATCCGGGCTGCACTCTGAGGTCTATTCATTTTTAAAGTTCCCTTGCAGAGAGTATTAGAAAAAGTGGAAGTGCTCTCTCTGACTCTGTGAGATGAGGAAGCTTAGTGGTTCTACTGGTTTCTCCCAGTAGGGCTGTGCCTGGATCTGGCCCTACACCCTCTAAAAGCCTTAGAGAAGAACAGGAATGCTCCACTGCCTGGCCCTTTTTCCCTTTTTTTTACATTATATACAAGTTATCTGTGAACAACTCACCCAGATCCAATCTGACCCATATTTTGGCAGTGAAAATAGTTGGTGACCTTCTCTGTGTTTCGCCCTCCTTACG
The DNA here is from genome assembly GCF_008729295.1 of Plectropomus leopardus. Lineage (NCBI taxonomy): Eukaryota > Metazoa > Chordata > Actinopteri > Perciformes > Serranidae > Plectropomus > Plectropomus leopardus. Next base: position 7,693,640 of record NC_056473.1, on the reverse strand, counting down.
AGAGCCAGGCTGTTGCCGTGATTAGTTCACTGCCTCCCAGCACTCCTCTGTCAGACCAGGCTCAGCTCCAGCCTCCTCCATAAACACATCTAGGTACACACACATACTGTATATACACACACATGCAAATGCAGCACGGGCACCAGGCCTTGCTTTCCCAAGGCTTTCCACTGGCTCCTCACCTGTCGCCCCAGGTCCCTATCTCTCATACTCAACATGTGTGTCAGGACAGAGCCTGAGAGACCACCAGTTTGTTTGTTTGCTGCATTGACGGGTGGGGAGCAGGGACGTGGGTGCAAGAAATTAGCACAAGTCAAATCAGATTAATTAATCCCCAGCTCAAACTATTAGCCGAGGAGTCGTGTTGAATTAAAAATCAAATTAGCCCTGGCGCCTGCCGTTAAAGCTGTGGTGTGTGCCTGCCAAGCTACAATGACACACACCCACAGAAGCCAGCCGCTCATGGGCTTCACTGAGGGATGGACGTATGGATGGATGGAGGGGTGGAAGAAGAAGTGGGTCCTTAAGGACTGGAGGGGGTGGGGGGTTAGGGGAGTTTGGTGACTTTGCCACCCAGTGTTGTAAGCTTCTCCTGGGGCATGGAGCTGGCTGTCCTCCACTGGGTGGTGCTCCACAGGCCTCACACCACCAGCGCTCAGCAGACTCGGCTATGTCATTTCAATTAGGCCTTTCAGCAGCATTTCACCCTGATGGTTTGCATAACTCACACACATCTTGAGCCTGGGCCTTTTAACAGGCCCCTTTTTCTCAGCTTGACTATCAAAAACATAAATGGAAGGGAAGGAAGGAGGGGTAAATTACATTTTTATCCCACTTGGGTCTCCTTTTCATAGTTTTGGCAATCGTTCCGAACAGTAACAGTAACATTGTGCTCACCTACTTAATTTTCAAGTTCTGAGACTGTGGCAACATCACTAAAAAAATTTAACCTCACCAAGAAACTTGAGAAATCTGATGATCTAAAAGGTTTTAATTATGTTTTGGTAAAGCACTGCAATGTTGTGGTAAAGTCACAAATTACTTAAAGAGATAAATTGCAAGTTTTCAACCGGCTTTGTATCATAACAATGTGGGTAAAATGTGTAAATGAACTGCAGTAAACATCTCTCCATCTTACCAGCAGTCAGCTCTCCCTGCTCATTTTCCTAAAACCAAAAATTTTCTGTAGCTCTGGGGCCGTTTTCCCAAACAACATATTGAATTTCCGCATTTTCATTTGCCCGCCACCAGGGAGACAAAGAGTCGAGAAGCAGATTGAGCTCTCTCTCTTTCCCTCTCTGTCTCTTAATCTCAGACAAAATTTAGATCAAACTAAAACTAGGCAATGTTGATCAAATATAAACCAAGATTCTGTCATTGTATTGCCTATTTCTAATATATATTGTATATTATATCGCTTCAAATGTCTTAAGAAGCATATTTAAATACTCTCTTTGGCTGTGAACACAAGGTAGGCGCCACACTGTCCCCTGTATTCTAAAAACAGATGATGAAAATTCTGAGATCAAACAGTGATGCTGGTCAAATATGAGTCAGACAGATTTCTCGCCTCACTTGTTTTCAGAAACATATTTTAACTTACCGTTCAAATGCATTTTGGGATCGTTTGTTACAAGCCGGCCACCATATTATTTCTAGTGGCAAAATGGAAACATCCAAACTTGCGTGACGTCACCCACCAGCAGGATTGTTTATTGGTCTGTTGCAGCTCAGTGCATTCTGGTAGTTGTCGATTTCTCCTCTTGAGGAAAAGCAAATGCCAAAGCTCTTTTTTTTTTAGTTGTCGATGAAGCTTTTTATCAGTGAAATACTTCCTCAGGTAATTCAGTTGATACCAGTGCTTATAGAATTTTTGGCCAAAACAATGAAAACTAGACCCAATTTTTAACAAACTGGAATTTTAATTGAATTGTTGGAATGTTTTGTGAGTATGCATCTGCATGTAACAAGCATTTGGGCGTGCTATAAGTGTGTTTACGAGTATGTGTGCCTTTGAGATGGATTGCAGGGCTGTGCAGAGATGTAGAAGTCTCATCCATCATACAGGGTGGGGCTCCAAAACACACAACACTTGTTTGATTCAGAACAACATTCATTTCAATTATGACACATTAGTTCAGGGGGGTATATTATGCTCCAGTAGTGTTCCTGTATGCCGTTTATCATTCACGCTTGTATGGCTTGTAGTTCTTGATCACTGAAAGGAAGCAGCCTCAAACAAGAAACAAAATGTTTATTTTCTTCATACTTTTAGTTATTATTCAGTTATTGGTTTTGATAAGTGCAACATGCATAGGGCACATTACAGATGAATGTGCCATCGTTAAATTAGTGGAGTATTTGTATTTAATAATTGTTCATGTGTGACCATATGTTGTTGTGTACAGTACTTTTTCCTCTTTCAGCTGGTTAGAGCCATACTGGCAGCTCCTACAATAAGCCCTAGCTTTGTATGTTTGTGTGTTGTGTGGGTGTGTTTGTGTGTGTGGCCTTGCCTTCAGGACTTTATGGATGATGGATGATGGGTGCTGTGAGATACAATGGAAGCCTAAATGAAAGAGCAATTGTTCTGTGAATATGCATATGGGCAAAAATTGGTCTGGTGTGTAGGGCCAGGGCATGAATACATACATTTTATCTGTACACAAATGGCCTCTTTCACAGAAAATTCAATTGAACCTACTATGCACACATGGAAAAACATAATAATGTAAACATATACATATGCACAGTGAGCCTCTCATAAACACTCTTGCACATGCTCACCTACACTCATGGTCACAGCTCAGCAGACCTCCAGGTGTCTTTTACTGCCAGTTAGACTCTCTTTCATTCATATGGCAAACGTCTCCCCCTCACATTTTCCCACAGAGTCTCTTACCCCCTTTCCCCCTGGCCACTGGCATCTTTCACCACCAATATTAACACACAGCTTCCTCCTGGCAACACTGTGCCGGACCCCTGCCATCACCACAACGCTGCCAACCTGTCTCTATGGCAGTGTGATTGGCAGATGCTGAGATGGATGCTCGCTTTAGCCAATAGCAGATCAGGGTCAGGTTGTCATGCGCCGTGAGACCCTGCAGTGGCCCGGCTGACCAGCTGAGGATGGTGTTGAGAAGAGGCAGTGAATGCAACAAAACAGGCGCACACAAACGCGCACACACATAGCATGGGATCATTCAGCAGCACAAAGCGTATGGGGTCCCTACCCAGGCTGTCAGTACTGTTGTGATGTATCATTTATGTCGCCATTGTGAGGCCTTCTCTTGAAACATGTTGACAGAGGCATTATTCTGGCTTTTGACAGATTCCCATACATTCACAGGCTTCTAATAACACATGTTAATGCTCCAATAGGTTTATGACAGGTTTTAAGAATTACCACATGAAATATGAGCCTTTAATGGGCCTGCTCTCCAAATTATCTGGGGTGGTATACATTGAATTTCTAAGTCTGAGCAAGTGGGAGAATGATCACTGCTTTTAGGGCTATTATCTGTCTGTCTGAGCGTGCACACACACACGCACACACGCACGCACATTAAACAGGCTTGGAAGACAAAGGAGGTGCATCATAAACATTAATCTGTGTCCTTTAAATGAGACCCGCTTTTCAGTGTTTAATCAAAAAGTATATAGTGAGTGGTGACAAATATAAATTCCTAAGAAAAAAATCAAATAACCTAATCTCCTTACAGCACATTACACTACTTCATAGGGATTCATTTCATTTCATTAAAGCCCTGAGCCAACTGCTACGCATACACATGGATTTGAATATTCTGTTTGTGGTTTTGTATGTATATGTCTGTGCAGGCGTACAGGGTCATAAAAGTGCATGTGTGGTTGTGGTTGTGCAGTACTTTAGCATTAAAGATGAAATCATTAAATATGAATTTATTAATAACAATTACTCCAGTAAAGAGGAAGCTGTACCAACTTTTTCTATTAACTGTTGGTAAGGAAGCAACAAGCCAGGGTTCCCATGGATCCACAAAAAGTCTCAAAAGGCAGTCGTTAATATAAACGCAATTAATTGGTATTAAAATGTCTTTAGTAAGTCTTTTAAGTGTCTTAAAATGGTAAGACATAGGAAGTAGTGTTTGCAGAGCAAAGGCCAGATATTTCCCAGTTATATTCTACTTTGTCTCTGATAGGAGACAAAGAAAAGTCATGTTTAAGGTTATAATAAACAGTATTGGCAATGCTAGGTAGTTGAAGTTATTTTATCTTTTTTTCAGTTTTTGATTTTGTATAATTTGTCTTAAATTTCATTTTCAGTGGCAATAAAAAGCCATAAAATATATCTTAAACCTTACTCGCCTTAAGTTGCAGGAACCCTGGAACAAGCACCCTGATTCTTCACACCTGAAGGACTCAATTGTATTTTCCCACTGCCTACCTGTCAGTCAGAAATGTCAGTCAGTCCAGAAATGGAAAACATGTTTAATTATCTATAAAGTATTTTAAAATAAATTTATCAGGTATGAATGCATGCAGTCAAATCACAGACAGAATGGCTTCCCAAGCCAGACATTGTTGAAGGACAGTTATGGAATGAGTGCAAAATCAAGTAGCTATTTGGTGCTGACCAGATGTCAAATGGTGTGTATAAACCCTGAATGATTCTCATAAATGTGCACATCAATTTGAATGGTGCCTCTCGAATCCTCGCAACTCTGCCACAAAACCTAACTATCAATTCTAATGCCAGTTAGATCGGCTCCTGCTGGTCCTACAGTGTGAAGTCGCTGCCAGGCTGAGCCACCGATTGCCCATCTGCTCCATCGGGGAGAATTCTCACTCCATCTATTTGACTTGTTTTGAGTTTGGCTGTGGAAAAGCTCATTAGCTTTGCAAAGTGAGATATAACGACAGATAAAAAAAAGGCTGTGTCTAAACAGAGAGATGTTAAAGAGGACACAGACAGATGTGAATTGAAGTGTTTACATATTTAAAAGAAGAAAAGCCAGACGGAGGGGGAAAATGTGGCGAAGTCTTTGTCACTGGAGACATGGGCGGACTGAATATGAATACATAAGAGGCAACAACTTCCCACTTCCTTTTTATGGGGTGCTTAAAAAATTCACCACAATTACCAGCAGAGATTGATGTCGGGGTGACAGCCCTACAACCACCATATGACCCTTAAAATCCTGACACACCCATTTCCTGTGTGTTTGTGTATATGACTGAGTTTGTGTGTGGGCATGCCCAGGGGTGCATGCATAGGCATTTGCATGTGCGTGTATGTGTGTGTGTGTGTGGGTTTATATTTATGAAACATGCTCTGCCCAGTCACACCGTGGGAGTTAACAGGTCATCTTCCCTTGCCATTAATCACTGCCGACAGCTCGTAAGTGCCCAATCTGCATGTGAAAGAACTGCATGTGTATGTGTATTTGCGTGCGAGTGTGCACGCACGTATCTGCATGTGTGCATTTGACTGTAGATGTGTGGTTGTAACAGTCCTTGACAATCCCCCTGTGACTGCTTATTGAATTAATAGTGGTCTCTGCCGATACTTACCTAACATACAACATGAACGCATCACCAGTGGCATTTGTACTGCAGCTACATTTTCTGTCACTGTCAACTCATTAGTTGAGTTCTGCATGCTGCTGATTGTTTGCTAATGACTCCAATTGTGGAGAACAAACAAAAATCATAGCCAATGAAGTGTAAAATGCACCCACTAAAAACTAAACGTTTTTAAACGATTCTTTAATTTTGGGGAAAAAGGTTGTAACACAAAATGTATGATTAAGTCCTGCTAACAATCACCCAATAAACGTGGAATTGGCTCAAGTGGCAAACTCTAGGGCTGAAAAAGGAAGCCAACATGGACATGCCAAAAAGTACAATTCATTGAATGGCCACTTGAGGACACAGACACGCATGTTAAAAAGCTGACTTTACAGCAGTTTACAGCCTGGTACAAAAAACAGTTCTGTATAAACTAATTTTCCCCCTCATGACAACTGTACCGGGATGAAAGTCATGCATAATTAAGGGCGGACACTTTGAATGACAGGATGTCTGCTGATAGTGTTGTCAGCTTATCACTCAGATCCACCCCTTCGTCCTCCACAGCTCCAGCCTCTCCCTCAAACATGGTCATTTCTGGCTCCAAAAAACCAAGATGGCAGTGTACAAAGTGCTAAACTCGAAGCTTCAAAACAGGAGTCTAAACAAGTGAGTGATGCCAGGCTAGCTTATAGACTGTATATAAAGATGGACAACACGCCCCCACTTACCCCCGCTATGCTTAAGTGAGGTTGAATATCCCAGATATGAACGCTGCCATCTTGCGATGGGGATGTCATTGAGAGCCGGATCCTGCACAGTATCGGATTGACTTTCATAGTGTCAACTATGGCAGAAAATCCCCTTTTTGTATAATTTAGTAACTCATTAAAACCAAACTTATCATAAAAACAAACATGTTAAAATAACATCAGGGTGATGAGTACTACCCTCTATTGTTAAAAACAACCAGTGTTACTGTAATTCAATTACTTTTGGTGTTAACTAGACCTGTAATTGATTAATTAATTAATTAATTGATTAATAAAGCAATTACAATAACTGAAATTTAAATGGGCTTGTTACTTGTTTCTTCTGTCTTGATCATAACAGCCAAAGCAGCCCTTTTTCTGGATTTTTCACAGTTATCTAACATCACCCTGAGTGATGTCCACATCAGTTCAGCAGCGCACAGTCCCTCAATCTAGTATGTTTGAGAGAGAGAGAGAGAGAGAGACATACAGAGAGGAAGAAGTGGACTATTGCGTGCATTGTTTTTGTACATCGTTCATAACATAAAGTGATTTAGGAGTCCACGGGTCACGTGGTTGACCGGTAACCCAGTCTCATGGCGACACAATATATGATGTAAATCATTCAGTCATTTGTCAGCATTGGGCTGTTTAGACAGTTGTCCCACATTTTATGTGCTGGCTTTTCTGAAAACATGACCATTAATTTTTTCCATCTAGATCATGGACAATTATTGCTTACAGTGGGGAGTTTAAGTCTATGTGCAGGATCTGACTTGCTGTAAAGGTTAAAGGATAAACCTTAGGCTTGTCGTGACAAGAAATTACTATCAAATGTCCGAGAAACAGTTGTTATTTTATTTTACTCTGGCAGGAGTATTAAAAACTGAATTGTGATGCTTGATTTGAAGGCCTGTCCAGGCTCTAATGAATAAGCTTATCACAACATAGCTATTATGTTTTATTGTTACACAATTTACTTTTCATGGCATGGTAATGGCCACATTCATAGATAAAATTTGTCAACAACATTTAGTTAAGCAACATATCCTCATACAGCTGTTCATATGATATCCTGTGGATTAGCAGCCCATGAATTACGTTGTGTCCTTAAAGTAAAGTTACGTAATTATCATACAGTTATGGAAGTTATTTTAGGAACAGAGACATGGTGAGGAGAAGTTCACTCAAAGTTCACACTGTTCTGATCACCAGTCTAGTTGAAAAAGTTCTTTGTTTTTTGTTATTTACTCACTACTTTTGTTACTCTCACCTGTTACTTACTCATTATCAATTATTAGCAACTTGCACAGCACTGGAAACAACTGCATGGAATACTGTTAATAAAATAAGATAATTTGTAAATATAAACAGTGAGAAAAGAGGAGGTGAACAAAGAACTAATAAAGAAAAGAAAACATCTAAAGCAAAGATAAATTAATCACATCTGTTAGGTATCAGAGATGTCATAAAAGAAAGAAGTCAGAGGTCCACTGAGCGAGTTAATAAACAGTTGTTAAAGTTGGTTTGACCCCGGCACATGAGGACACGGGAAGGCCTTTGTTATATATTCTCACTTCACAATGACCAAAGAGCTTGTCTTTTTATTTCTCCGCTCATCTCCCTGGACAGAACCAGGAATGTTAGAGCTTTCTGGTTTTTTTTCGTCCAGGTTCACTACAGCTTGTTGCTTTACTGGAACGTCTGGGATTTGGATCTTGTTGAATAATAGTGATTTTTCTCTCTCTCTCTCCACACCCGCACATGAAAGGGACTGGTTTCGTTATTTGCATTTTTACGCCTGAGTGTATTTTTCAAGTGGGAATAGAAATTCTGTGAGCAGTGTCGAGTCCCAGCGCTGCTGTGTCCTGGAGTGCAACAGTCTGCCTTTTCATCTTCACCACAGCCTAACTGCTCTCTGCTTCTCTTTAGCCATATCCTCAATTCCTCCCTCTCTCTACCTTTCTCTCTCTTTCCTAATTTTCTTACAATGTTATACTCAATTTTGATTTTAGACATTGAATTCTGTGTTTGTTTTCACTTCATCCAGTTAGAGTTCATTTTCCTATTCATGTTACAGTAGCTTGTGGTGAATTAATTAGGGTTGTTTCACAGGAGTTTGTTGTCACTGTAAATGAAACACCATTCTGTCCAACACTGAAGTTGTTGTTGGTGCACTGCCCACCTTTTTCTTTTACTCATTGATGAGTGACAACACCATTTTCCTTTGAATGAGTGATTCATTGTTTCTGTCCATCTGTCCATACCGGCCACAGCCCGTTTACTTTCTCCTTCTGCTATCTCCCCTGCTCAGTCTGCTGCTCAACACCATCACCACACTCCATTTCTGTTTGTCTTTGCAGCTTTCCAGATAGTGTTTCCATTGCCACGAGAGCTAAGCTTGTATTATGCACATCTGCAGGGATTCTCAAATTGCACCGTGGCAATGTGATGAGAAAGATTCACAGTGCCTCTCCCTCTCTTCTTCTGCCACAAAATTGGACAATTAGTGCCAGAACTGTTGTTTCGATGGCCTTGGTTGCGACGGTAAATGCGTGGTACATAACAACAAGTAAATTGTTCTGGAAATGGCACTCTTTTGTGTCAGAGGGGGTTAAAAAGAGAGAAAGATGTATGGGTATGTCATTGCATGCTTGCCTGAGTGCTATGTAAGAACAGCACAGAAGCAATTTCTGCTTTTCTGTATGTCGGCGGTAAAGATAGGGTGCTGAGGAGATTTCGCCCTGGCAAACAACATAGCAATAACCCAAGACAGTTATATGTGTTTATGTGTGCTTCCCTGTCGGAGTGTATGTGTGTTTGCTTAAGGGCGCATCGTGGTCATTACACAGAGAGGTTGTTGCCGAGAGGTGATTGGAGAACAGCAGTACTATTAGTGGGTGATTACATCTCAGTCTGTTTTAACACACTAGCAGCTCCTTAACAATGTGAAAGGCTGCTCTGCTCGGCACCCCATAAATCTGACAAACTAGGCCCACACGCTGCATGCACTCACATATAATGACACAATATGTTGTTGTCATGTTAGGCCTTTTAAATCATGATGCTTTGATTATTATTCAGTTTGAAGTTAAGGAGTTAGATGTTTCTCTATGAGGAGAAAATCTACAAGAAAACCTTTGCAGACCCCACAGGGTAAACAAATAAATGCATGGTGCTCGATTTAAAAACAAGCTTGTTTTTCTCACTTTTTCATCCGACAGCAATGATAACTAGGTTTGTTTGTACCATGGCGCGTGCGCACACACACACACACACACACACACACACACACACACACACACACACACACACACACACGCATACATACACATACATTTCATGCAAAAACACACAGATACACACAAACAGCTGGCTGAGTTAAACAGAAACATTTATGGTGCTGTCGACATTGTGTGTATTTATGGATGCAATCTGTGAGGTCAAATTTATTACTGTCAGAAATGGGCGGAATTATTTCTCTTTAAATAATTAGTTTTCAGCCACACGCACACACAATCTTTGCATATTGATTTGCACATTGATTCAGGAGATATTAAAGCTCCAATGTTATTAATCATTGCTGATTATGTTTTCAGTGGGCTGAGTTATGATTGAGGAGAGCAGAGGAGAGGATTGTGTTTGCAGGTTATAAAGAGCAGAGGCCAGCCATCAGAGCGCTGCAGCTCAGAGCACATCTTCACACACAGATGGGACATCACATTCATTTTTAAACTGGCTGACTGTGTTTGCTCTGTGAGCACTGGACCAAACTATGTTGACTTAGTGTTGTAGAATTGTGACAAATGCCCAGATTATCTGTCTGGGGATGCACACTTGTCTCTGCAATCTCATTGAGTTGTGTTTGCATTCATGATAGTTTGCTCGCCTCTTTGCCAACACTACAAAGCCGTTTAGTTACAGTAAATTATTAAACCGTTCTGTATGTCTGCACAGTGATTGATGAGTCAGGCGGCATCCTGCCCTTGCCCTCTGTGATATGAAGGAAAGATTGTGTGACATGATGTCATTCCATCGGTGCAATCATAGCCGGACGCGGACCCTCATTAATAAGAGCACCGTTGTGTAGTGTCAGCTCACAGGGAGGGAGAAAAGAAGGAGAGGGTCAAGAAAAAATAAATGATGAAAGGAGAGAAGTGAAGAGGGGGGAAAAGCAGAGGCGAGTCAGTGGATGAGAAGTGCGTTTGAGGCAGGAAGCAATGAAGAAGAAAAAGCAAACTGTGGGATGCCAGTGGAAAAAATATCAGAAGAATGGAATGAGATCAAACAAGTTAGGAAAGAAATGAAAAGCAAACGGAAAGAAGGGGATAAGGTGGATACGTACAGTATGTGCAAAACTCATAGATGTCTACTCTAATATCATGCAGGTCTTGTTGCTCTGGTTATATTCTCTGGCCAGTCGCCTCATGCATTAGTTTCAGATTTATGCCGGCTTGTCTGTAAGAAGTGTTACTTTATAAGTTGTAAGTTACTTTTAGTGCACTCTCTTACCAAATACTATTATTGCATTTTAATTGCATACAAATAGATAGGTTTGATTTTGCTGGAAATCATCTTGCACAGAATACCATTTTTTATTATTGTGGCTTTCATTTCAGTAACGTAAAAAGCCAAACTGAACAGACTTGAGATACTGTTGGTTATCCGTCACAGTGATCATCATTATTGTTGTGTGTTTTATTAAAGTAACTCTGGGTGTGCAGTAATGTAGTGGAGTGCAGATAAGTTTTTAAAGTCTGCTGTTTGGAAATGAGAGTTGGCAGCCAAAAGTATTTTTGATTCAAAAGAAAAAAAACTAAATATAATCATTTACACCACATCCATGTTTTATTAATTGTTTGTCTTTGGGTGTGGTTTTCTGACAGTGCATTTCATGGTTGCAATGTTGTTTGGAGGCCCATGGACACAAACCACTGGCAGACTATAAAAACACTATCTTATGAATGGGCTTACCACACAACGATAATCTAACTATTACAAAGATAAAAGCAGACATGACTCTAACCTAAAACATACAACTTTTATGTCTTTGCAAGTTGATTTTTATACTGTAGTAAAATAAATGGAAACCAGCTGCTACTTGGAAGATAAGACAGCATTTAAGAAATCTTAAAGACAGAGTTTGGCTTTGGAAAATGTTTTGCACAAATTAAATTATGGGATGACAGAAAAATTTTTTTAAAACTTTGGCTACAGCAGGTGACTTTGTCACTCTGTCCATATTAATCCTTTTGGTCATATTTTCTTTTCCTTCCTCTTTCAGGTGTGATACCAGAGAGACAGTTTGGTGGAACCCAGTTTGTTTGCAGCGTGGTCGCTTCTCACGTCAGCCACCAGCCCTCCACCAGCTTCAGCTTCGTCTGGATCGCCCCGCCGCCCGGCACTGGCTGCGTCAACTTCCTGTAAGTCATGTGTGCTTGTGTGTGTGTAAAAGAGAATGGTTAATGCTGGCCTTAAACCAAACAACAAGCAATTGCACTGTCACAGACACATTTCTACAGTCCATCTCAGATGGTGGTTCACATTCCCTTGATCTCAAATGTTTGGTGGTCATAAAACTTAGTCTAAACTGTTTTAAGTCAGTCTTTTACTTACCTTGATGTTCCGAAATGAATCAAACATTTCGTATCATCATAAGTTTTTAGACGTGGCTTATGTGAAAAAGTTCAGTGACTTGAACATTGTCAACAACCATTAGCTGCTGAAACTGGTGGAGTTTCAAAGTGAACTAGAGTTGTGTATATTTCAGTGTGTATCTGATCTGCCAACCAGCACTCATTTTAGTGAGAAATCTTATTTTTTTAAGCAGTTTGTTTCTCATTCCTAATCTGTGCTTCCACTAAAATAGCACAGTTAACTAACGGAGGCTGGTAATGAGTTGAGGCAACAAATCCAAAATACAGTTTATCTTTATGGATTATACTGATGCCAAATTGACAAGAGTGCAATCGACATAAGATTATTTCTGTTTCTCGAGTTATGTGTTTTTGCAGAAACAGAAGGAATTGTTAGTGAGTCATATTGCTTAAAGGGAGTTTGACATAATATTTGAAGCGGGATGGGAAATATTCTCCAAAGGAGTATAGTTGTATTCCTGCAAATAGTGACCCTGCAAGATCCCCAGTTTATGTAATATTTTATAATGTGTGATTTCAAAGTTTTCTAGCATATGGTCAGCATAATAGAGAATAACATCCCCTTTCCACCAAAATTAGCACATGCATGTGTTTTTTTTAAAACACAGGTAAACCTGCTAAAACACACTTAGAGCTGTGTACACAGCTCTGGAGCAGACGAGCATGTGTGTGGGTTGTTTTGGTGTGTCTGTTGGACATCCCTGACAGGCCAGAGCACAGGTAAACATTAGTCATCAGCATGGACAGAGATTTGTGAAAACTTTACTTCTCTTTTTATATCTCTTACTTATTAAGTCTCTCTTTCAAACTCACTGCAGTTTGGATCAATGTTTTAGTGCTGCTTAGGAGAAGACGGACTGTAATCAGTGACACCATGTCATTGCATCTCACCTGTTAAGGAGCTGAAATTACCGTATTCACTCAGGTGTTGTGTTTCCATCAGTTTCGATCTGAGCTGGAGGTGATAAATACCTGTGACTACTGCAGGGTCATTTGACCTGAGTATGAATGCCGATTGTACACTCTCTCATTGCATTAAAAAAAAAACAGATTTAAGCAGATGTTAGCGGGTTTTTTGTGCAATGGAAATGAGGCTTAAGACAGATAAGCAGTTGGGATGCAGACTAGGACCCTTTACAGCTGCCACGCGTCTAACCCAGACATGAAAGTAGTTTACTGTAACAATAATATCCGTTAATGTTGTATGGCTGCACATTGACCCATTAATCCTGAGTGAGGTTTATCAGCCGACATCATGGGCAGCGTTTTGTCTGTCAGAGCCACAGAAAGGATGTTTAAAGGCCATCCTGTCAGAGAAAGCATGGATGATGACTGGAAAGAGGTTAATCTGGGGACAGATACAGCATGTGTGTATGTGGTAATATCCTTAATACCTTGCTTGACATAGCCCGTTCAGTGGCAGGTGTGAACGTGTGTTTGCCCCGCCGAGAATTAGCGGAAATATCTCCATCCTCTCATTCAGTGGGCTTGGTCCCTCTTGTCATTGGAAAATGTGTGAGTGGTTAAACAGATCCACCCATCCCTTGAGGATGGGTGTAATACAGATGCACACGCACTCACATGATGCTCTTGTTCTGTGACATTATGCATAAGCATTAGTAAGTAGCATTGGCTTTCACGTGGGTTTTAATTGGGATTTTTAGTCTGCTACAACAAACTCAGCACAGTTGGTCGGGGAAACTGTGCAGGTGATTTCTATCTCATTGTTTGTGTACATGTTACATGCTGTCTTTCCCTGATGCTTACATGTTGTTTGATTGGCCTAGGTATGAAAAGATCTAGTTTTATTCCTTTGAGAACAGCCTTTGTCTTTCCCTTTTCTCATTCTCATTCCCCCGTCCTCTGTTTTGTCTTGCTCTTCATCATTTCCTCCATCTCTTTCTGTTGGAAACATCCTCTAACTCTCTTTCCCTCCAGTTCTCTTGGCTGGTGATTTACAGCCTCATGCTGATAATCAGTCAAAATGCAATTAGCAGCTGTTGCTGGAGAAGCGTAGAGGAAAAGGGAGGACTTCAGTAACTCTGCCCCATGCAAAGTCACAGCGGCAAAGCACCACATCACAAAGATCTTTGAGGAATTCACCCACAGATACTGTAATATTGATACACTTGAGCAGGGTAATTCTCACACTTTTATATCAAGAAGTATGTTTTTAAAATGACATCTAAAAATGAAAACCTCATTATCATCATATAACATATAATTTAAATGCTTGATAGCCAAATCAAACTCCAAACTAATCCCTTATTTTCTTTTTTATTACCCAGTCATCCTCTTTCAGAACTTAAAAGACATTGCAAATTGCACATCAGTGTTTCATAAAAACCACAACTAAATTAAACATTTTGGCAGCACGCACAAAAATCCCTCAATGAATTCCTGGAGGGACACGATAGACTATCAGACAGACACTTTTATGGACAGACTGACAGAAAAGGATTCAGCTGGGGAATTTGCTGAAGTGGAGCTGCCATTTAGACAATATCCACAGAGCCAAACAGATTTACTGGCTTTTTTGTCTGCCAGCAAACACATTTACTGTTGAGCGTGTGTCAGCTTACGAGGATTGTGTGTTTCCTCAGTATTTGTGTGGTGTCCATGCGTGTGCTGTGTGTGTTTGCTTGTGAGTGTAAACCACGGAGCAGCAGTGTGCCAGCACTGATGACAGTGGGGCTGGCAGGGGGCCACGACTGTGTGACAATAGGGGCCCCTGCGGCTGACCTTATCAAAGTCAGCCAGTCACACTCCAGCTGGCTGGAGACTGCTCCTTACACACACAAACACACACTCTAACTGCACCCTGTTCCAGTTCACAGCTCCCATCTTCACCAGTATATCCTCATCTCAAGAGTTTCCCTCCCTGGCTTCAGTGACGTGACTCTGGGAGGAATTCAACAGGCAAGGCCCTTGTGACCAGAGCCAGGGCCCTCATGGGTGCCATATAATTTTTTCCAGTGATTAGACGGCTGTCATACTCATTCTCTGTCATATTTTCTTCTTGTGTCAGTTTTTATAAAATAACTCACCCAAAAAGTGCAGTTTAATGGCAAATCTACCATCACTTTAAAAGTGATGGTAAACAAAGTTATAAAAAGTATGCAGTTTAAGCGACTTGACATTACAAAACCGTACAAAATGTAAATAATGCAATGTCCTGCCCTTGCCCATCGCACCCCTGCCCTGATTGATACAAGGACCATTTTCCGCAGGCAGTGTCCGTGAGTGTTTAAATTAGAGGCACAGACATCCCATGTCCTTCACAGGGCTGGAGCTGCTCCGCCACTGCATTAATGTGCGGCCTGTGAGCAGTTTTATGGGCGATATTGTGGGAGTGTTCCTGGTAACAGATCACTAGCAGGACTGTGATAGAGTGCAGTGACGTGGGAATCCAGAAGAACTAATTTTCTGGGTGGCTGTAAATTGCCACCTAAAGAGAAGGGGAGGCCTTGGAGGAGAGGAGGTAGAGGAAGTGCAGGAGCAGGGACTACACACACACAAACACATAAGCAATCGTTTTGAAATTGATTTATCATTTGAATTGTTTATGAAGCACAAATGCCAAGAAACATTCACTGGTTCCAGTTTCATAAATAAGAGTACAAGCTGCATTTCTCTTTTATATCGATGTAAAGTGAATATGTTTCAGTTTCGGGTTGTTGTCTAACAACAAAAATAATATTAAGATGTTGCTTTTGGATATGGGAAATAGTAATGGGATATTTTATTCATATTTACTGAGACTGTAGTGACTTAAAGAAGTAATCCACTAAAGGAAAGATGAACGAGGCTGTCTATGAAGTAGAAAGAAACAAATACTTTTAAAATTGGTGCTACATGTCCAGAGAAATCACAGAGAAAGGGCTGTGGCATTTACTTTTGCTCAAGAGGTAGAAAACCTTCAACTACCAGAATGCACTGCGCTACACCAGACCAATAAACACTCCTGCTGGTGGGTGACGTAATGCAAACTTGTGCATTTTGGGAGATCTGTTGGCACTGATAAGATCGAGTTAAATTTACCAGTTTATTTACACATCCTACCAACATTGTTATGTTTTTGGTTTTTTTTTTAAACTGGTTGAAATTAGTATAGTGCACCTTTAACAATTACATTATTGAATTGATAGGACAAAATAACCAATAGATAATAAAAGTAGCCTTTTGTTGCAGCCCATTTTGACACACTCTCAGAAGTTATACATGCAGCCATCATAGTGACGTTATACTGGTGGCCGGAAACAAACATTTTCTTACACACAAAATGCAAACAAAGTCATGCTTTAATGATTGCATAAAAGACAGCTGTGCCCCACTTTTTATTCTTCTTGCTCAGACATGACAGTCTACAACACTACACAATGTACTGAATGCTTTGCTGCACTTAGCAGAGGTGAGAATGGTTAATAGCTTCCTCTGGCGAATCCAAAGATGCACTGGTGTGTCTCGTCCTTTCTTTGCCTTTATCCTGCTTCACTTACAGCCTCAAGGCAGTCAGAGTAGTGTGCATGTGTGTGTGTGTGTGTGTGTGTGTGTGTGTGTGTGTGTGTGTGTGTGTGTGTGCGCGCATGCGTTTATAAGGTTTTATGTGTAATAAGAGCTCCCTTCAGAGAAACATATTCAAACACCCTAAGCACCGTGCATAACTCTTGCTTGTGTGTTAGTGCTACATGGGTGTTTGGGTGCTGTATGCACACATGCAGCCCAGCATGAATATTTTCTTGTGACTTGGTATGTGTGTGGTGTGTGTTTGTTTGAGCTGTAGTGTTTTGTACTGTCCCCCTGTGGGTCTCAGACAGTTCCCTGGTTGGAGATTGCTTTAATTACTGCATTTGAGCCCACTTCCCAAAGCGTTCCCCCGAGGAGACTGATGTCTGCGTATCTAATGGTGCACTGTTCCTTTATGTCATAGTATGCTGTGTATGTGTGTGTGTTTCTAAGCATGTGCATTTGTTTGCTAAACACCTATTTACTACCACTATAAGTATTTGTTCTGTTCTACGTCCCTGCTTCCTGCAGTTCTTCTTAAGAGTCTTAGACTGATTGAAGCTACTTGTAGGAGCAAACAAGAGGAGAAATGGTAATAGAGTGAGGGAGGGCAGGTGAGCGCTCAAACACTCTTCTTGTCTTGTTAGTTGTAATTGAAAAGCAATGGTTCCTGTGCTGTAATTATGCCGGCTGTTGTTGTGTTGTTGATAATGCCATCTGTTCAAAGTAGACAGGTTTGTGAAATAAGCAGTTACAAATCGTATGTGATTGACAACAATCCACAGCTACACGTGAACACAGCCTGCTTTGGCTGCTTTTGTGGAAAGGCCACAACTCTTCTTGATTCCATGGCTGCATTTCATCATGCTAGCGCATCTCCTAGCTTTCCTCACTCACTTCCTTTCCTCACATATTAGTCCTGCCCATGGGAGATGTGATTGAAGGAGGCAAGGAAGGGATGCGAGGATGGAGGAGTTGGAGCTGCGAAATTAGAAATCCTTTTCCATAGCATCTGTCTTAAGCAGTGTCAGTTAGTTATGGTGCACTGCAAGACTGTATTATCTGTCAAACTGACTGGTGGCTAACATCCACAGAACCCCTTCTGTAAGAACAATTTAAAACCTTTCAGTATCTTTCGCAGAAAGATAAATAGTAAAAACCACTTCAAATAACTAAGGAATTTTTTTTTTATTAAAAAATAATTTAATTTAAAAAATTTAACAAAAAAAGTCTTACATGTATGAGAGGCCTTTATTCATTAACTGTATTCATGTAAATTGTCTAACATAACTGACTATTGGTGGTATGATGACAATTGATGATTTTAAAAACTTTTTAATAATCCTTTTAAATCTTATGTTATTTGTTATGATTACTTAGGATATTTATTTATTTGCATTTTTGTTAACTGTGCACCATAGTTCATCACACAGCTGTGTAAGAATGTGTATATGTCGATTGTATTGTAAGATAAAAAACAAACTGCTGCTTTGAGTGATGCCAAAGCTCTTATCATTGAATTTATTCTCCATTCTTATGTGTGATAAATTACACACAAGTTGTAATTATATTGAGTCTCACACAGTTACTGTGTTCTATTATGTTATCTTTAGGTCTGCACACCTGACACTACATAAAAAGGCTGTAAGAATGAACTGTGTGAAGAAAGATTCATGTGGAGGTACAGCATTTCTTACACACAAAAAAAAAGTTTCTTGACCCCAAAGGGGGCTCCATAGTCACATCTCTTGATAAAAGACTTGCGTGTAGATCACCCCCCTGTTTCCTCAGTCTAAACTCCTCCAGAAGTATCCTCTCTCCTCATCTCCTTGAGGTGCATTCAAGAGATTGGAAAATTCTCCATGATGGCGGTTGGTTAAACAACCTCTGGGTCACGTTAGGAGACAGGAGGCAAAAGTTAGCATGATGAAAAAGACCCCATGTAACTTAATAGCAATAATTGAAGCAGGCAGCCGTCATTCATGTCCGTCCACTGACTAGATATCATTCGTGGCTGACTAAACAGTAAATGTTTATACTTTCACAAAATCTTCAGGTGCAAATGTCTGTATCAGAGACATGACAATTCAATCATAAAATGAGTGATCAGTAAAAATCTGGGTTAACCTTTCCATATGATGACAATAATGTGTCCCTAAGCTCATCTAGTCTGGTGATTCTGACAGACAGGATGATGGACAGCCTCCTGTATTAATCAGAGGTCAAAGGTCAGAGTTCAGACATCAGGCTGACAGATGACCTATCTCTTTCAGCACCTAATGTCTCCTGGTATAAGTCTTCATTGATTTCCTATTATTTGAGTCAATCTTTGGTCTCTTTTAACATAAAATCAGTGGTTAATGAGCTCCCCTCATCATTAAAGCTCCATACTGTGGTAGCCTGTGGCTGTGTGACAGATTCACTAGAGACACTGGGCCAGGGAACATGAATGATTGGTTCAAGGTAATCGCATTTTGGCGTAGTAGATATAGAAATATGGGGTAGAAATGTGAAGCATGACAGATCACATAAATCCGATCCACTTTTTCTCTCCACAACCCGACCAGAGCTGCAAATCTGACACAGTCCAGCCATATAATTCCAATTTTCATCTATCACACATTCACATATAAGACAGCAACTCTTATATCTCTCATATTCATGTTTTTAACCTTTTTTCGCCTTTAAAACGTGTCACTTTTTCAGA
This sequence comes from Plectropomus leopardus, assembly GCF_008729295.1. Taxonomy (NCBI): domain Eukaryota; kingdom Metazoa; phylum Chordata; class Actinopteri; order Perciformes; family Serranidae; genus Plectropomus; species Plectropomus leopardus. Next base: position 7,674,468 of record NC_056473.1, on the reverse strand, counting down.
ATGTAATAGTAAATCATCAACTTTTAATGGCGCCCCTCAACAGATCACATACCGGGCTCCTGTTGCTGTTTACCCCAAGGGTCTCTGCATCCACAATGTTGTCTTATTTCCCAAGGGATGGTCTGTGACCCCTGTAATTACATACATACACCTGTGTACACACAGACTCTCATGCACACACATGTACACTCACATATACATGCATATTACACATCAGTGCTCTGATCAATACTTCCACAAATTGTCTTCATCACATCTGTGCTACACCAGCATCACACACTCTCATCAGGGGGGGTCACTGTCCCACCTGCTAGGACAATGACCTCCTTATCAATTCTAGATGAAATAGAGCGCAGAGATTGAAAAAAAAAGGGAAAGCGCTTGATTATAAATGCAGCAAAATGAACCATGCTCAGGGGAGAGGGGGCCTGCCCCAGATGTATTTCGTGAGAAATGATTGATTCACATTCTGCGCTGTCTGTCCCCACAAATATGCTTCAATGTGACCGACAAGATAAATTACAGACATGACTCGTTGCGAGGATTCATCTCTCTGTTGTTGACTCTGTGTCAATACAGTAGATTCTTGTCTTTCTCTCCATCTTGTCCTAGCCTGACCCTCACAGAGAAGGTGAGAAAAGATTTTTAAAGGCTGATTGTCTCAGATATTCATTTTTGACGTTGTTGAGGGCTAAATCAACAACAGAATATCAACAACTTTTTTAGAACCAGCTCTGCTTTTCCTCCATGGCATATTTACTACTAACTGCTGTTGTTTTCCTAATCTCCCTAATTATTACTAACAGTAGTCAAGGTCAATTGCTCTTCTCCTGGCTGTATACTGAGCAGTAACTGCGCTTCTTCTGGCTGAATTTGGAGCCGCTACTCTCTATGACCCTGTGCTAACAAGCAGGTAATTTGCCAAACAACTCCCAAATCCCTCCTCTGTGGAGCTTCATTAAATTTGCATGTTCTCCAAGAGCCTTTTTCAATTAATTAATTTAGGGGCGGAGGGAGGGGCGGTCAGGGAGACGAAGTAATGTGATTCCACGAAGCCAGTCTCATCTTCTCAGCGCGATTGGTATGAAAATATCAAGGCTGGGTAAAAATACCCTGCTTTTATTTTTATCATGAATTCTTGTTTCCTTTCTTAGTCCGACTCTCCCATCATCCTGTCTTAACTTCTCCATCCTCCTGCCTCTCTATTCTTTTACCCATCGTCCCTGATTGCTGTGCCATAACCACAGCTGGTCCTCAACGTGGAAGATAAATCAACCAATTAGGGTGTATTATTTTAAGGGCTAGGTCCAAATGCACCAAATCAGCGCTGGCGACTGGAACTGCATCCCTCTGAAACTCCTCATATTAATCATGATTACCAACAGGCCCAGTGAGCTGGGAGAGAAAATGAGCTTTTAATTAGGATTTGAGGAGAACGGGATGGGAGAGTCATCTAACGAGGAAGGGAAGAGCGAGACAACTTAGGTGTTCTCCCCCCTCAGATGCAATTGTTTGAGAGAGAAACATTTTCACCGGTCTTGTTGAAAGAAAAACTTTGTTTGTTTGGTCAGTGTTAGGTGCATATTCATGGCTTTATGATCGCAGTCTCTATATTTAACTGCATGTACAGTATATGGCTTTAGGGTAAATCAACCGTCAGTGCTCCCCGCTGCGTGAGTGTGTGTGTGGTTAGCAGGGAGCTGTCAAGCTGGCTCCTGAGGGATACTTATGGCCGACAGCAACATGTAATCTAACATGGAAGACATGCTTGGTAATTACCCACTCCAGGCCCTTTTGGGAGCTCTTTGAGTGACAGCCTGTCCATCTGCATACATGTTAAAGCTCATATGTGGCCTGGTGTGTGTGTGTGTGTGTGTGTGTGTGTGTGTGTGTGTGTGTGTGTGTACTGGATCTCTGCCTTTACCCGCATGCCTCGCTATCTGACAGCAGATTGTGGACTTTGAAAGACAAGGCCATCTAACCCCCATCTCTTTTTCCACTGACCAAATCCCAACCCTCCTCCTCTACCTCCCCCTCCCCTATTTATCCATGTCTCTGACTCAGTCCTCCTCTTTTTTCTTCATCTTTCCCAATCCCTTGCTCTTCCCCATCTCTCAGATTTTCTCCTCTAGACTAATGAGAGGGGAGAGGATGACACTTACTTTCACAAGATGAATGATCCCTCGTTGGAATCAGACTAGAGGAGAAAAGAGGAAAAAAAAAACAGCAACACGTTTAGGCTCTTAATTGCTTTTCCCCCCCAAAGAAAGTCAAATTAACATTTAGATGTTCAATAAATGTTTTGTGTGTATCAGTGCTGTTCTTTGTGTGAATATGTGTGTGTGTGTGTGTGTGTGTGGCTCCCAGTGTGGAGACCGTAATGAGAGACACACGCTGAGGAGCCGCTGGAGTGTGACGGCAGGACAGACGCTGGCGTCGCGCTGCGCCGATCACACACTCTCCAGCTCAGACTAAATGCCCTCTCCTGGCTACTGCTTTAATGACATACACGTTATTAAGTCACACATAGTCAAACCAGTCAAACATGCACACACTTTCAAAGTAAAAGCACTATTTCCCCACTGAATTTATTGCTTCCCTCATTGTTTAGTAGATGCCTGTGCATTTATTGGAGGGAAGGAAAACAACATCATTAGAAACAGACAAGTGCTTCTGGAACTTTCAAAAGGCATTTCTGCATAATTGCATTTTTAAAAAGACTTTCCTAAAAAATACTACACAGCTTTCACATTGTAGTGGTATAAAGTAACTACTGTAAGTACATTTACATTTACTGAAGTACCAGTGAAACTGAATCTTTAGCTTCTGTAATGTGACATATTTTCACACGAAACAGAATATTTGAGAGGTGCACAGTAAAAAGAGGGATTTCAATCAAACTCTCTGCGTTCTTCGGGCAGGTTAAGTGTTTAGAACAATAGAGAGCTACAGCACAGTCAGCTGCTGAGCACACTGTTGGCAACACACACACTTCCCTCATTGTTACATCAGGGAGAGGACAAGTCAAAGATGAATGAATTAGACATCTGCCACATTGTATTGGAATTGAAAACAAACATACATATACATACAAACATATTGAAGAATTGTTTTTCCAATTAAGATTTTAACAACAAAACTCATTCAAAGCTCACTCAAATTTGATGCATTGTTATAGATTTAACAACCCAGCGGCCTATAAAATCATTCAAACAGGCTCCAACTCACCCAGTTACAACACAGAAATATTTTTTTGCACATTTAGGCATCAGTAATGAGAATCCAAAAGTATAATATATAATAATCAAAATTTGACAGGGACCAATCTGCTGCATAGTCAGTACTTTAACTTTTGATACTTTAAGTACATTTTGTTGATACTTTCGCACTGCAGGTTTGTTACTGTTGAGTATATATATTGCTGCCAGCTTTGGGTGGCAGTTTTCTCCTACCTGGCTTTGTGAGGATTACTGTAACAGACTCACTGTGTGTGTGTGTGTGTGTGTGTGTGTGTGTGTGTGTGTGTGTGTGTGTGTGTTCAGTGTGTGTAAAAGATGTGTGTTAGGTCAGCTGTGGTTCTTGATAGAGCCCCCTGTCCCCTGGCACTTAACAGAATCTGTTTAGTGAGCTTGAGCTACGACTGTGTTAGTAAATATTTAAGGGCCTTGTTCCTACATCCCCACCCGCTGTTCGTTACGCGCCATCTTTTATTCATAAATACCAAACTCAAATTAGTTTTCCCCCAATTCTGAAATATGAGTGTAATTAAGTATGTTTTCTCCCAAGCTCTACAAAGGCAAAAGAGCTCTTTACTAATTGATGAGGGGCCTATTCATTATTCATGAGCTGAGATAAACGTGTAAATGCCTTGGCACCCATAAAAGGCCTGAGTCTGCATGGTGCGCCAGGGTGGGTAGAGTTGGGAGGTGCGGGGCAAAATCCACATGGGACTGTAGAGAAGGAAACAGGAATGAAGCAGGACAAGTCTGCAAAATGGATGTGAGGCTCACTGACTCAAGCACCCACCATATTGTGCACGCCCCATAAAATTTTGCTTATTTTTAATCTTCTCCTCATCTTCTGTTTTGTAACATGTAATATATGACCGGGTGTGGCTCTGCACATTCACACACGTACAACTGTCTGGATCACTTCCATAGAGTTTGACATATAGTGTATTTGAAATCTCAGTGAGGTTACTCAGAGCTCTACTTCATTGGTTTGACTTCGATAAAAGGAAATGTTGTGCAATGCTCCTCGATCCTGGGAATACCCTAAACTCTGGGACAACAGTGTGAGGCACACAAGTGTGTCCTTACATGGCAGAGACTAGAAAAATAGGCCTTTTATTCCACAAGTGCTCATTGAATTGACTTTCTCATTATACAGTAGGTGGGTGGCACACATAGTTCTGTGTCAGTGTGTGTTTTAGCATGACGTTGCTCAGATTTACAAGTCAAGGATTATGCTCATAATTAATAGCAAAGCTAAATTACATAAGAATTTTGTCTCAGTGCCTCACGAGACTCCCAACTGCGCTCTTCTTCTTGATGGACAGTACTGCAAGTAGTCAGTGAGGAAACACATAATAGCTGTGATATTTATCCTCTTTATGTCTTTGACCTCAATCCCACTCCAATTGATTTCCCTCTATGGGGAAAATGCAAGTTATACCGTCGGATTGGTGTAATACAGCTTTTACTTGCCATCTAACAATAAAGCGTTGTCTCCCCTCGCACAGAACTTTCCTTCATGGGGCCACGACACATCCCATTTTCCTGCTGCCACTGACTAGAAGGAGCTACAAAGGGCTTCAGGGCTACAAAGTTTTACCATTTTTCCCCCAATGACTCATTTCAAGGACTCTCTGAAACTGCAGCCTCTTCCATACTCATTCCACCTCAATCTCCCCCCACATTTGTGCTATGGGATTTTTATTCTTCTGTCATACACACTTATTATTACTCTGTAAACTCACATGCTGCTCTTACTTTCACAAATCTAGGAAACCAATTGCCTTGATGAATAGAAGTAAATATGACTATTAGTTTTAATTTATGTAATATATTTCATTCCTAAATGTTAAGTTTACTTTAAATTTGGATTTGTAAACTGTAAATCTGTTTTCATTGTATAATTTCATTTGTTTCCACAGACACTGGTCTTGTCTTAAGATGCTCAGAATGATATTTTATATAGTATAGTTTATATAGTTATATTTACTTACTACTACTACTTTCAAGGTAATCAGTTTCCTAGATTTTTTTAAGTACATTATACTTGAACATTACATTAGGTGTGTATAAGTGTGTTAATTACTTTACTCTGCACAAAAAGCAGTGCTATGATGTTGGATGTTACAGAGACTGGGATAAATTTAAAGGCAGATCCCACTGTTCTGATTGCATAAAAAAGTAAACTTTTTTATGCATGTGGTGGCGTGTTCTTTATACTATGAAACTTTTCCTAAAATTAGATTAAAAACAGTGTACACAATACAATGAAATACATCCTGGCTGCATGAGCAGTGCTTGATGGCTACCTTGCAGAGCTGCAGCGACTTGTACGTTTTCTCACAGATAGCGTTGCTGCTGCAGAGCTGCCTGCTGCTACAACTAATGTATTCCCACAATTAAAAGCCAATTATCCACTTACTTATGTAGCTGTGCCAGCCAGTGTGTTGTCACCATCATGCTCCTGCAATTATTTCACATTAAAAAGCCCGACAGAAGTAGACAGAAATATTGTCAGAGGGCTTTTATTTTGAAACAGAAAAGAAATATTTATTGAACTGTCTTGAAAGGTGATATAATGTCAGAATGATTATTGAAAGACCATTTTTACTGTCTTTTTTTGCTGAAACTGCACACATCACACACACACACACACACACACACACACACACACACACACACACACACACACAATTTTTAAAAAAAATAGGCGAGACTGCTATTCTCAAGATGTTCAATTGCTGAGCAATAGTCACGCCTCACCTAAGCAGTGCTGGTCAGGCAGGCAGTGTGGCTGCGGCATGTTATAACATGGGTGCCGAAAAAAGGAAGAGGTTTTCCACGCATAGATGCGCTGCTCATGCAGGAACTGTGGCCCCAGCATTACCTTACTGCAGTGTATTGCGATGTATTGAATTATAACCAGTGATATGTATCGTGTCAATGGATTCTTGCAAATACACAGCCCTACATACATATAACAGCTGCTGTATTGTTATAAGTAATGGTAGTAGTATTGTTGTTGTTGTTGTTGTTGTTGTTGTTGTTATTGTTATTGGAAGGGATGACAGTTCTACACTGGAGAGCAGTGTACATCTTTACCCAAAAAATTCTGCTGTTGCAAATGACAGCAGATCTCTTTCTACAAGGCTACAGTGCAGCAGAGCATGTCTCAGTGTCTGTGTAAAAGATCCCACTGCTCTCCGAGCCATTTCACCCTCTTAGATTTTTAAAGATCTCTCCATTTTCAAATGAATAATGCATCCCATGGCCACTGAAAGTATATTCATATTACATTCCATACATTCAGCACGCAACATACAGTTAGATTTACACCGGCACGCAAGAGGGGGGGTATGGTTGTGCAGGGAGCTGATGATATTGGAAGACATATGATAACCCACACTCTGTTTTATACTGTATGAGCACAAAATGTTGTTTAGGAAATCTCCTTGTCAATACCTGAATGATAAAATGACAGTTATCCTCTGTGCAGTCGTGGTAACAAGACCTCCAACTCTGCTCACTGGCTACCAACATGCACAGTGAGATGAGAATAATAAGGCGGTGTAGGTGTAGTTTTCCGAGCTTATTGTTGCTCGTTATCGCTCGATCGTCCTTTCCCGTATGTGTAAATTTAGTTCCAAGTTGGTTCTTTCTTGTAGTTTTTACCTCAAAGTCACATCATAATGAACTTCAGAAAATGTCCTTTTTTAATGGAGGATGCTTCAACGTATTTTGGTTTTGCGGGAAATTGCACCATCTGTGCTAGATTGATCTTTATTGAGGACAGACTGCTTAACTTTTTCCTCTGTGCTGTTTGCCTTAATGCTCTCTTTCTCCTTCTCTTTTCCTTAGAGCCACAGCAACACATAGAGGACAGATCATTTTCAAGGATGCTCTGGCCCAACAGCTCTGTGAGCAAGGAGGTGAGTCGCATCAGCAGGGGACGACACATATATGACAGAAACATGCACACACTGCACATGCAGGAAGATATTCGTGTATGAAAAAACATATATGTTAAAGCATGTGCACCAACATATATACATACCGAACCCTCTCCGCACTTCCCATTACTGTCCATTATATGCACAGATTGTCAGAATATGGATGACACAATATGGTTGATATGCTGCTTCTTCATGACAGTGGCATTTCAGCACTTCCTGGCTCTCTTTCTGCCTAATGATGCAGCCAAAGCCAGAGATATTTGGATGTCCTATATTGCCAGCTTAATTTCAGCTTATGCTAAACTCAGCCCCCCCACCCCCCCCCCCTTCCCTGGAGATTTACGCTTTATGGCCGACACTTCTTACATCCACTTTCTGTGACAGCCTTAAGTAGCTATTGACAGACAGTGCAGTCCCACTCTGCATGCTGAGTGTGTATAATTGCTTGTTTACAGGAAAGAAGCCTCCTCCTCACTCAAGAACTCCTCCTTATAGATCAAATTTGACTTTAATGCTGAAAGTGGAGAAGCATACTTACTGCTGCCGGGTCTTTCCACTAACTGTTTCAGGGGAAAAACAACAACATTTCAGCTCTAAGATGCACTCTGTGTTTATTAGGAAAAAAACCTCTGTGGTGAGTCTCTGAGGACTCTTCAGTACAAGTGTGTCCCTCAGCAGGTCAATGGAGACACTACCGATAATTGTAGCACACGCCAAGAAGAGAGTGCTCAACCTCATGGCTCCACGCCATTTGGAAAAGATGGGGCACAGAGCCCTCAGTCAGGCCTGGAAGAGTGACAGAGAGGAAGCGACAAGGCTCCTCTCCTCTGTCTCCTTGCCCCGAGAGCTCATCCTCTCACCACCACTGACACACTGCCCCAGTCTTCTCCCTCTGCAAATAAAATATCTGCAGCCAGCAACAGTCACTTAGTTGTTTAGTGCCAAGGCCCCACAGTATCACACTAATACACAGCTACTCACAGCCGACAAACTGGAAAGCAGAGATTTAGACCTTACAAGGCCTTGGAGGGGACGGGATGTGAACAGGAGCAGACAGAGAGACTAGCAGTCAGGTAAAAAACATGTAGTCTGCATGGAGAAAATACAGGTATGAGAAGTAAGACAGGTGGGAGAGACAGTGACTACATTTTCCTGCACACAAATGATCCGCTATTATTATGAATATAAATATTCTGAATTTGATATGAGTCATGCAAACATCATTTTCCTGTGTAGATATTCTGAATTAGGTATTTTTCCAAATGTAGCATTTTTCAATTAAAATATGTGAGATATGTCGGTTTTATTCAGATTTCAGCAATACTTTTTGAATATGTATGCAACAAACTATGAATATTTTAATTGTGATTTTTCTTTTCTTTTGCAGTTTAAAAAACACAGCCTTTTTCCTGTTTACAGTCAGTTGTGTACCTTGTCATGTATATGTTGTACACAAACCATGTGCCAACAGTTAGAGTTAGAAAGCATAGAGTAGGGGCAAAAGCCGAAACATTTTGTTAAAGCTTAGGAATGTGGAGCTATAAATTACAGTAACGACAGTTTCTGTCTGATTGCTGAAGGACAGATTTGACCATAGAAGGACAAAGATGGTGGGATGAACAGATAGTGGTAATGAGAAACTTGAAGGTCATAAATTTCAGGTGATTTGAGTGTTGGAGAGAGCTAGTGTGGTGATTAAACATCATTAACAAAAGAAAAGTGGGGAAAGAGTAGATGTGAACTGGTGGCTGACCTTGTTGTAAACTAATTTCTTTGACGGCCAATAACGCAACGCTCTTTCTGTTGCCCAACTACGCCAGGAAATCTGAATTACAAATAAGCGATGAGCATGCTGTCTGCAACAGAAGGCGAAAGGAGAGATGAGAGAAAGGAGGAAACAGGAATGGGTCTGATCATTTCTGGTCTCTTGTGGATTGTCTGAAAAAAGACAAGCATCATTTTTCTGTGCTCCAGTGATCTAACTTAGTCAGGGCCTTTTCTCCTTTCCAAACCAAAACCTGCAGCTTCAAAAGAGCTGTGCAGATTACAGAAACTTTGAAACTGGAATGTGCAGTGCTCTTGACATAAAAATTAAACTTGAAAATGATTTTGACATTAAACAAACTGTGCAATGTTGCAACCGAAACAATGTTACCATGTAGGAAAGTGTGGTAATGCAACTCAGAATAAACCTGCTAAAGTGCAAAACTATAAATAAATCATGTTGATTGTCTCAGTTCCTTCAGCAAAGTCAGACTTACCAGCGGGTGAGGCAGAGGCCTGTAGACTTTTCCCTTCCGGCGGGATCAAATAGGCTACCGTCCCAAATTCAGCTGCAGAGTGGCAAAGAGAGTGCAAGCTGCTCTGAGCAAAGTTACTTCAAATCTAGGCATTAGCATTCAAAGTGGAATAAAAGATACGGGCCAGCTCAAGCCACTTCAGAAGTTCATATGCTTAAGACTCCAGCTTTGAAGAGCTGGAGAAATGAAAGCTATCTAAAGCAGGGTTATGATCCATGGAGGAGCGAGCGGGAAGGAGGAAGGGAGGGAGAGAAACGGAGGGCAGGCTGCTCAAGTAAGAAGGCAATCAAGGGTGATCAGCCAGGTTAGGGACTTAGAGAACAAATGGACAGATTAGCCAGTAAGATAGAAAATGAAGGTAACATTGGAGTGTGAATTTGAGCTTAGCATGATAAATTGATGGAGATATAAATTCTAATGTAAGTGAGAGATTTAAGGATAAAGAAAGAAGAGTAGAAGTATAAGCCCTTAACCACTGTGGTACATCTGACATGCAGGACTTTGCCTCTTGGTAACAGAAAGCCTCCCTGCAAGTTCATATAGACAGGTGTTTGTTTTAATGTTTCTGCTTCGGTGCTCCTAAAAGCCTGCTTAGACTTAAGCAAGGCTAGATTTGTGTGTGTGTTGAGGGACGCCTGGTCCCAAACGCACTGCTTTCCCCTTGTGCTCTCAGAGCTTCTTTCTGCTGTGCCAGCACTCGTCTTTACCCGCTTCCTTCATTTAGTGTCTAGTTTATCCTTCCAACTTCCCTTACATTTGCTTTGATCGACACCAATTTTTTTTCCTCAACAACCAGCACGGAAAAAATCGCCATATTTTGTTCTTACGTGTGGATTCAGAAGACAACACTAATGGGAGTCTGACAAATACTGCTGCAGCTGAATGAACGGAGTAGTTCGTGGCACCAATCAACACATTGCCAAATTGTTTGGACAGGCTCCTGGAGATGCTTTAAAGCATGATGCGGCAAAATGCAAATTACCACCACAGTTTTAAACAACTGCAAGTATAGGAACAGACAGGCACGAGGATGAAACAGAAGTACATTTCTGCTGCTACTGAGCGACCATAAAAAGACTTATTAAGCCCATATGAGAGGAGCCAGGGTGGAGGATGAGGAGAGGTAGGAGCGGGCTAGGAAAGGGTGCTCTGTGCTAGAGGGTGGAGTGGTTGTGGGTGTTCAATGGCGCTGCAGGCCGTCCATCAGCTCTATCTCCTGACAGCAGGGCCAGCAGTCCCTGCTTTCTGCCCAGCATCGCCAGGTCCTCTCATTTCCAGTGAGGGAATAAATCAGGTCTTTATGGGCCTGGCCGAGTGCACTGCACCCCAGATGGATTATTAAAGGGACATATAACTCAAAGAGGCCACTGCTCCCTGAGGGACGCCTGATCACAGCGCAACAGAGGAGGGACGGGTGGCCTCCCCTCTCCCACCCCCTCGCCACCCACCCAGTCTGCCAGCCAGCCTGTTTGCCTGGCTGCATGCCAGTTTGACTGCCATCCTTCATCGCTCAGAAACCTTGAGACCACGCTAACTGGTCTATATCTCTTTGCCTCTTGCATCCTTACTGTCGCCTCTAGTCCTTTTTTCTCTTGTTTTTGTTCTTTCTCTCTTCCCAGTCTTCTTTTCTTTTTCTCTGCAGTTAAGATTTTCCCTCTTTTGATTTGTGTTTGTGCAACTTTTGTTAGAATTATGTCAAATACTCCACTTCAGCAAGCAAGGGATGATGATATGGGGAAGAAAATGTGTTGTGTTTCCCACATCTCTAACGCATTGAAAGCCAGAAGAATTTTGCAGAGGAGATAAACACAAAAGCCAAAACTGCACACTAAATAAGCCTGTCCTCATGTTTGAGACTCTTGGTTAGACTCTAATTTTCATTATAGTGCAGAAAAATATTTCTTATCTTTACCTTAGATCCCACCTTTACTAAAAAGACGAGACAAGGTAACACAGAGATTGGAAAATAGCAGTGAGTCTTCTTTGCTGGTCTCCTCTCTACTCACCTATGATTATTGTAATGATGCCAATTGAAGCCCACACAAAGGCCCTGGTTTTTCGCTGAGTGGAGTGAAGGGGCTGCAATCTGACCTTGGAGAACCATTTCTTTCTAGTAATTGTAAAAGGAAAAACAACAGCATCCTGCGTCCTGGTGAGTCAGTAATTGCAACCGCCAGTTAGATGGAGAGCAACTCGACTTCAAACGCGGTTCACGTCGTCAAGGATGTGAGTCAGACGGAGGGAAAAAGAGCAAACGAGTGGAGAACAAGGGAGACTGGAGTAGAGGGTGCAGTTTACAGAGTGGGGAGAAAAAGAGGAGCGAGAGGAGATTAGAGCTGGAAGATAGAGAGAAGAGGGGGAGAAGATTTAACATGACTTGTGCCCTGCGCTCTTTGTGCTGAGATGTCTGAGTCTGCCAAAGCTTATGCTCATTTCGTCCCCCCCGTGTATCACCCCAACCCTGCTCATCAGCACCCATCCGATTTCAGTCCTGGTGTAGTTTATTGAGAATCCCCTCCTTTTTGTTGCTCCTGTTTATATGTGTGCATGTGCAAATATCAGAGAGGGTTGGGTCAGCTGTGGAAGGAGAAGTCGTCTGTATGTATGTGTTCATTACTGTGTGTGTGTGTGTGTGTGTGTGTGTGTGTGTGTGTGTGTGTGTGTGCGCGCGCGCACGTGTGTGCGTCCTTCTGCATGCTTGTGAGTATAAGCCCTGGCCAGGGAGATACAGGCATTAGCAGAGATGAGCCACAAATAGAGGAGGCAGTAATTGAAGTCTTTAAGAAAGTGAGAGGGGATTAATCCAAGTGAAATGAGCGCCACTGTCTGCTCCCGATGTGCAGAGGGTTAGGCAGAGAGAGACAGAATGGGTGCGGATGGAGGGGTGGGCAGGAGGGAAAGATTGTGATAGAAGAAAAGTGAGAGAGACAGCAGGAGAGCGTGATGAAGCATGGAGAAAGAAAACTGTAAATGAGGCCTTTTTGGAAGCTTGAAGGGATTATCCACCCAAAAAAATTCCTTGGGCCTTTCTCTAGCCAAATGGCCTCACTAGAAAGACGATTTAGAAGGGTTTGTTTAAGAGAGAGACTGTAGAGAGCAGAATACCAACCAAGCATTTATTACTGTATGTCAGTTAGAGAGGGTGGATTACCAGGAATTGGGGTTTAGTACATGCTCTTTTCAGGTTGAATTTGTAAGATGAACACGAGCACATAACTGCATATTTCATTTTTATTTTAGTTTAAAAAGACTGTTAATAAGGTACAAGGAACATGGGAGAGTTGCACATGCTGGGATTGACAGCTCCTCTAAACATGTTTTGAATCAGCAGACACTGCGGGATTAGAGGGTGAGGAGGGGAGAGGGAGGAAAAAGGCCCCTTTGATCTGCTTTTAATGGGCTTCATCGTCGAGCCCGAGCTCCAGCCATGGAGCTGAGCATCAGGGCCCACCAGAGCGTCAGCAACAGTCACAGCCGCTGAACCGCCCAGCTCTGTCACACAGGCCACTAAGACTCAAACTTCTGCAGTCAGCATGAAACTTTACCGCCACTCTGTGAATAGCAAATCCATTTCTAAGTGCCCAGCATTTGGAGCCAACGGAGAGAAATTAGGGCAGCTAACCAAAGTGAGGCTTGAGCTGCTAGTAAAGACATTTGCAGAGCCATTACGATAGTAAGAAACCGTTTTTCGATAATCCCTTCTCTCTTGATTCAGGTTCTGTTGTTTATGGGGGTTTTAGGTAGGCTCTCTCAAATGTAAGCCCTTCTCTCAGAGGACATTTTAGAACTGCTGTAAGGTTTGAAAGAAAGTCTTAAGTAACTTGAAATGAAACTTTGGAATGAGTCCACACTGTGTTATCTTAGTGTGTTTTATCAGGTGGGCCGGCTCATCCTAGATGGAGAATACTGTGGCAGATTATTCTTCTCATCTGTCTGGAGTAAGGCTGTCTTAAAAAAAAAAACACCTTCCAGAGCAGAGTAAAGAAGCTCAAAGGGATTGAAGGGTGACATGTTCATTGGGGTTAAAGCCACTGTGCCGCTCAGCAGTGACTAATCACGAAACAAGGTTAAACTCAAATTCTCTAACATGGGCATGCATTATAAACTCTGGAAATTTGCTTAACAAGATGAAACAAATTGCATTTTACCTTATGTTCTCAGTGGCTGAATCCTAAATATACGACAGCAACTTCGATTATCTCCCAGTGCACCCTCTTTTGGTACAAGACTGAGGGCTCTTTCACACCTGCCTTGTTTGGTCTGCACTTTTCAATTTGATCCAAACCAAAATGAATGGTGTGACATTGTTGGCGATCAGAGCAGAGGAGGAATTACCAGTTATGATGTCAAGTGGTAGTAATTGTAGTGTATAAGTTTCAGTATGTCCAGAGACATTGCAACATAACAAAAAAAAGCTGTGGCAGCACATGGGGAGAGGACGAGACAACTTTATAAAGAGTCAGTTGAAAAAAATCAAAAAAACTAGGACACTTTTCAGTTATTTTCCAAGAGGATGAGAAAGAGGGGGTACAAGAGGATGGGAGAGTATTGCCTACAAACCAATTAATGTCAAGTACAGCGCGATGCAGCTCACATAGGTGATGACAGAGCATTGCTACGTCATGTGTAGTTGTTCAGTTCAGTTGCATAATTGCAATGTGAAAGCAAAATTAACCAGATTAATTGCATATAATGTTATGAAAATGCAAAATTTTCAGGTGTAAAAAGGCCCAAAAGTTTAGTTAATTCCACCTAACTGCATTATTTGTCACACCTTCCTTTTCCTTTTTTTCTATGTGCACCAGCTGATAAAACAGTCTCCATCAAACTATTCATCAGAATGTCCTCAGTGTGATTCAAAGGTCACACCTATACTGTGTAACTTTATATTTTTCTAAAATGTGGATGCAGACTGTATCCTACAAAGTGTCCTCGGTGATTGAGTTAGAGCCAGTGGTTTTTTAAAATCCATGTTTGATTCATCAAGTTTTAACACTCTCTTCCCTCTTCCATTTGCCTCCCTCCTCCTCTCAGAGCTGTGTATCCCCTGGGAGAGATTGATGGTTGAGTGTGTTAGCTCGGCAGTGGCCACCGATTACAGCACACAGGCGCCTCTGGGGAGGATGGCGGTTAATTGGCATTGAACCGTTAATCATGGCCATGCGGCCTTTCATTACTGAAAGGAATTAACATCAGCAGCCAGGAGACTGCAGCCGTGGCCAGCCAGGACACAGAAGAAGTTTGTTTCACTCAGAGATGATTCAAGAATGGGCTCTGCACTAATACACACTTTTTTCATGCAATGAATTAACAAAGCAAAACTGCACAGCTAGAAAAGTCTGTGTAGTTTTTACATGTACTTTTGTCCATATATCAACATGAAGGTTCATATGTGCACTTCTATGGCTCATGGTCTGCCCTCAAAAACTAAATAGAAGTTAGGCCAAGGACTGGCATCAGACAAACATCAGATTTAAACTTAAAAAAGATGTTACTGCCGCATAAACTACAATATGCACTCTCTTCTTCTCTGTCTGTTTCAGCTCCAACAGAGTCCCCATTAAGGCCTAGTCTTTGTGAGTATGCATTTGATATCATGCTGTTATTTCTTAGCTTTTGATATACCAATTATATATGGGTAATTACTACATGAAAACACATATATACTTTGTGTAAGTGTGAACACTTTGTGTGTGTGTTGTGTAGTGGAGCTCCATGGCAAACATGCTGTGCTGCGGGACGACTTTGACTCCAACCTCCAAGGAGAGCTGGACCCGAGCATCTGGTAGGTGAAAAGGTTATGACTCCTCTTGTAATCTTAGGGTACAGTTACTATCTACAACTCTGGTGCCATGGTGATGCTTCTTGCTTTTGTTATCACTCAGTTTTCTCTCGTCTTGTCTTGTCTTGTCTCATCCCCTGTTCTCTTCTCTTCTCTCTTCCTAGGTCTGAGTGTAGTAACTGTGAGGTGGGAGAGCAGTGTGGTGTACTGCTGCATGGCAGAGCGGTCACTTTCTGTGAGCCCTCTGGAGAACGAGAGCTGGTGAGTGCCATGTTTGACCACACTGCCACCGCTGTACATTTTACGGCCCATTGACCATACATCCAAACCAACCACTCAGTTGCCACAACCACAGCTAGAGTAATTTGCAGCATGCTAGCTGTGACCACAGCAGAATGTTTAAATATCTGCATCTCTAGAAACTTCCCACAAAGTGCTACATTACTTTTGCTTTCTTACAAAGGAGGTCATGTGTCATTTTGCAGTTTGCTAATATCTGTTCCATTTATTCTGCATGCTCAAAAATTAGTAAGAAGTCCAAAACATGTATGTGCAATACGAAGATTTACATGCATTTCAGTAGGCAAAAATAAGCCAAGATGAAACAAAACATTTTTGGTTTGTTTCTGTGTGTTTGGCTCGGCATGACTTAATAATGCCCCAAATGTATCCCACTAAGAGGTTCTACCACAAAAAAAACTTACAGCAAACATGGAGCCAGTATCATGCAGCAGTTTATAGTAATAATTCCCTCATGTTTGAGGTAAAAAACAAATAGCATGCTGACACTATACAGAAGTGTTAAAATAGAAAAAGTGATCATGCCAATGTACACCAGTAACTTTCTGTGTCTCATGATTTTTGTTTTCTATTTTCATTCTTCTGTGTCAACAGTTTCCAAACATTATATAATTTGTCCAAAACAGCTTTTTTCATTCATCTGCCTACTTAAACTTAAAATATTGCTGCACCTGTTTGGCATTTATCAGATTTTGTTCCAGCAGTTTGAACCAAAACTAACTTCCTATACCTCTGCAGGATACAAAAGTTTAAGAATGTCATGCAAAGTTTTATATTTAAAAGTGAGAATGAAATCATAAAGACCACACATACCATGCTCATTTTACAGTAAAGCACAGCAGTAGTAGGATACTGCCTGAGATGCAGTGTGGTGCACACATACGCATCATGCAACAAAACACACAAACACATACACGCATAATTGCTTATCAAACCTTTTCATGCCCTCTTTCTATCTTTACAAAGTTGATTTCAAACTGTTTATTCTGCTGTAAGAGATGAAAGCCAGTCAGCAGCAGAGAAGTCTTTAGTGCTTCATGATTCTATTTACTTCTCTGATAAACAGTTGCTTTGTCTGTCACTGCTCCAAATGTTTGATGCCGCTGGCTGGCAGCTCTTCTGTCAAGTGCAACAAGCGTGCACATCCAAAAACACAGAAACGTTTACACACGGATATTCTCAAACACAACAATCATCAGCAGTAAGAACATACAGTCATGTACACACAGCCCATTATTTGCTTCTCTTGTAATATCTGTCTTTCTCACACACACACACTGTCTGCTATACATACATATACAAATTGTATATAGTATGTACACACACACACACACACACTCATATAAACACACATTAAAAAGATAACTTACAGACCATTTGTGTCTTATATGTTTACTCACCTCCAGCACTTTAAGTTGTCAACCCTCTGCAATGATGTAAAAATATTTTGAAAACACTTGAAGGGGCTTTCACACAGCTGCGAGGTAATTTGCCACCTCCAGTCATTTCAATAAAGAGAAGGTGACAGAGGGGAAGCAGTTTTGAACAAGGTGGTAGAAGCATGAAGCAGTTATTGCTCATGTGAATGTGCATAGGTTTTGCTCTGCCCTGCAGAGTTCATTCGTTCATTTGGTTTTGATCCTCTGGTGGAAGCTGTCGGGCTCAAAGAGAATGGGATGGGCATCGCAGAAGCAGAAAGAAGACAAGATGGAAGAGCTGATAATGTTGGTGTGATGCGGTAGCATCAGGGGCTTAAAAAATGAAACAACTGTGGAGGTGCCAAAAATTGCCATTCTGTGAATGGCCACTAAAGGCTGGCTCCCAAAGCCAATAAATCCCCATAGACACCCAGGTTAAAATACCCAACCTAACATCAGAAATAAACATGTTTACAGCCTGGTACAAAACACACTTTTGGTCTCTGTAGCTAATTTAAACATTCTTGATAAGTGTAGGGTGGATGAATGTTCGCTCACCTGTTAAACTTGTATTAAGCCTGAAAGTTTGCGGTTGGTTGTCCGAATACTTGAAGTTGTGCAACACAGCACTAGCAACTTACAAGGACAACCCGAAAAAAAAAAAACAGGGCCTGGGACAGCATTTTCACCAAACTTTAGATGACTGGTAAATTGTCAAAATAGGTAAAAATTTCTTTGATATCGGTTGTCTTGCAACACAATGTATTATTAATCACTGAGTATTTTCTTGAGGAATTATTTACACAACGCCAAACTAGCTTGCACTTGCACCAATGTCTGTCATTGCAGCTGTGGAACGTAGCAGCAGCAGCTGCTTTTAGAAATGCTTTGATTTTTTGGGGAATGCTTTTTTGGGTTGTCAATGCGATTGACATGCGGCGATGTGTAAGCAGCTTTACATTATTGTTGGATGTGATTGCAAGTGCACAGACTTCGTATGTTAAACCATAAAACACATAAAACAAAACTTTTCAGCTGGGTTATAAATTCAAACACTTTATTGCAGCAAATCATATTGACCTTGTGTTTCTTCTCCAGACCACTGTACCTCTCAACACGAGCACAGCCTCAGTCCTGCAGTTTGCCCTGGGTGAGTTTTGTGTCTCCACATGCACTGCAAGCAGTAACTACATGAGGACAGATTTTGTATAACAGACTTAGGTTTGAGACCTTTAAAATCCTGTTCAAATATCTTAGCTGTGAATGCAACAGTGTTTTGCAGCAAGGACAATAGATCCCTTTGTCATCCTCAAGAAATAGGCATCTTTTGCCAGGTTACATGTCAGTAAGCCAACTTGTACACAGTACTTTTCTGTGTTTCTTTCTCTCTCTGCCTCTCCTATCACAATAATGAATGATTTACAGCATTCTAGAAAGACACCCAGAAGGCCATGGCAGTTTTTAGAGGTGTTGTATTTTTCATGTCCATTACATGCATCCACCAGTTCTCATGGGAACATGACTGGGAGAAAATAAGAGTACATACTGTAACGACAAACCCTCACCCCCCGTCCTTTATGTCTCTCTCTCTCTCTCTCTCTCTCTCTCTCTCTCTCATTCTGTCTGGCTGTACTCTTGTTTGCAGGACATGAATATGAGTTTGTAATGCTGTAGGTTTGTGTACGGGGGAGATCAGTAGAGCGGTGCAATGAAGTGGTAGCAAGTTAATGCATGGCTGTATTCAGTTGGGATGGTGCAGCACGGCAGGACGATGACCGGACATAGATGCTGCACACCGTCAGGTGGCGTGGGAGGAGGGGGAGAGGAAAGGTAGAGACGCTGGGGGAAGCCTGCTTCATCCATTAGCAACCCTTAACCCCACCAGCTCCCACAGCACCCACACAAATCTGCATTTCAAAGTTGCAAAAACAGTCTGATCCCACAAAAAACTTGTTAAGCAGAAATGAACAAGAATGTGGACACACATGTACTAACTGTATCCAGCTGTTGTTAGCTACAGAGTTTTTGGTCCTTTGTCAGCTCCTCTGATCACCTCTGGACAACCCCTTCATACTGCCTCCTAACATCGCTCAGCCCTGTTAAGCTGCTGATCACTTATTTCCACTATGACACCATTTACACATAATTTTCCACTTGGCTAAGTGAGAGAGTGTGGGAGCAATCATTGAGAAAAAGCCACCATGGCTGCTCCTCAGGATGCAAAGGATCATTGCCCTGCTGATAAGGTTCCATTCTTTTTTTAAAGTGGGGGGGATAGTTCAGATTCTTTAAGTGGGGTTGTGTGGGGTACCTATTCATAGTTCACAATAATGTTTTACCTACAGTAGATATAGGTCGGCATTCCCCCAGTTTGAAGAAGTAGGCTGGAGTCCGCTACAGAAGCTGAGCAATGAACTACTGTTGAGGGGTCAGCAGTAAAATGTATTTTAGCAACTTAAAAAAGAAAAGTCCAACCTAAAAGAAATCAATATCCGTTTCAGTGTATGCTATATTAAGACTATTTTTTCACCGCTTTACCTCTCAGACAGCCTCTTCTGATGGAGAGGACATTATTGGCCACAGTTCCACATCTATGTTTTCATCAAGTCTACCAGACTCCATTGACAAAAACCATGTTTTAACATTGCTTAACACAGAAGCTGCCTGTCTACTGCTTCTTTTATCAGTTTGTTAGCTTGTGCTACTGTGTGACTTTGGTGAATCCAAAGTAACTACTTCAAATGACATAGTAATACAATAACACGCACAAAAAACTGATTGAGGCAGCAGAACAGCGACTCTTGTGTTCTGTGAGGTTAAATCACTGATTTTTAAATGCAGTCTGGCTGTGAAGAAAGTGATATAATGGAATATGTTTTTTTGTCAGAAATGGTTTTCTTACAGAAAGGTAAAGCAGTGAAATACTCTCAATATAGCACACACTTCAACTGATATCATTTGTGTTAAGTGGAACTTTTTTAAGTGGCTAAAATGCACTTTATTGCTGTCCCATCCACAGCAGTACAATGCTTAGCTTTCAAGTCTGACTCTAGTCTTCTCCAAACTGGGAGTGTGCTGATCACCATCTACTATAGGTAATACATTGACTATGGATAAATACCTCATACAACCCCACTTCAAAATATCTAAACTTCCCCTTTAACATTTTCTGGAGCTACAATTCCTTCAATAAGAGAGAAGTATGTCACTGCTGCAAAGATGGTCTTTTTTTTATAAAACTAGGCTGTATATGCATTAGAAAGACACAAATACTTTTGAAATTGGTGCTAAATGACCTACATGCAACATGAAAACAGAGAGGAAGGGCTGTGGCAGTTCCTTTGGCAAAGAGGTGTAAAACCCACAACTTCCAGAAATTACTGTGCCACACCCAGCCAATTAAAGCTCCCGTCGATGCAAGCTTGGTTGTTTTTCCACAAGAAACAATATTGCAGCTGGGTGGTGATAATCTTTGTGGAATTACAGTTAAATAGTGAGATAAAATATTTTTCTAAAACATGTGAGGCGAGAAATAGGCCATCATTAACTGAATCTTGGTTCAGATTTGATTAGCGCCGCTTAATTTTATCGTTCAATCTCTCAATATAGGGAGCAGTATGGTGCCCCCTTCTTGTTCACAAACTCTTGCTATTACAGCCAAACAGTGCACTAAAACTTATTTCTGAAACATTTGAATTGAGAAAGAAGCAACACGGTGACAGAATCTTGATTTATATTTGATCGGCAATGCCTAGTTTTACCATTTGACCTGAGTTTGATCTGTGTATGAGGGAGAGAGAGGCAGGTGGGTCTCTCTCGTGATCCGCCTCTATACTCTTCGTGTCCGTGGTTTCAGACATAAAACATGTAGAAATACAAACTGCAGTTTGAGCAACAGCCCTAGAGCAAAGAGAAAATCGTCCGGTTGATGCAAAACATAGTATCTGGCATTTCTATTGAGATGAGCAGGGAGATCTGGGAACTGTAAGATGGAGGGAAGTTTACCACAGTTCATTTATTCATGCTACCCAAATTGTTACGAGACAAAACTGACTAAAAATCATCACAGTATCCCCTTAACGGTCATAAATGTCTGCCATGTGTGTGTGTGTTTATATTCCCCAGGCTCAGGCTCCTGCCGGTTCAGTTACTCAGACCCAAGCATAACTGTGTCATTCAGCCTAAGTGGTAACGCCAACACCTCAGATGACTGGATCACACTGGAGAAGATCAGGTTTCTCTCTCTCTCTTCTTTTCTTCCTCATCTATCCCACAGTCCTTCCATCTGTTGCGAACACCCGCCCTCTCCCTTTTCCCTCATTCACACCTCCCCCTCTCAATTTGTTATTCCTCTCCTGTTTGTTTCTCTATGATCCCCCTGTTTTTCACCCCTTTTTCCCTGCCTCCCACTGTTTAGTCAGTTCTCAAATAGAGACATAATGTAACGATACCGTTCTTACTACAGTATTTAGTTGAAGTAGGTTCATGTTATGCTTTTGTGTGGACACAGAATCCCACTCATAAATCAACCACTAATATAACTGTCCATTTTAGCTTCTTATTAATGATTAATGATGATTTAAGGCGAAAACATGTTACTTTTGTATAAACACAGATACCACACACTTTCACCAAGACCGTCATGGTGTATGTTTTCCTCAGAGCCCCGACCAACAGCAGCACAGTCGTCCACCTGCTACCCCTCCCACATCACTCCAGGGCTGATGGCGTGCGACTCCGCTGGTCTCAGGAGGCCCCGCAAGGCCCTGAAGGCTATGAATCCTGCTGGGGGCTTGACAATGTGTTGCTGGTCAATGCTGCCCACAGAGCCCCCCTCATGGAGGACAACTTGGACCCTCCAGACACCGCCAACTGGCTCTTCTTCCCTGGTGCTACTGTCAAGGTACACAGATAAACCGGTGGACATTTCCGTGGATTCCTTACTTTACTCATTTCTTTCACAAAGAGATCAAAGCCTTGTGGTTAGACATATGATAGAGAATCTAATAACCAGTGAAATGAATAAAGAAGTTTGCTGTTGCTTGAGAGACAAATGTTCCACTTATGCTGCATATTAAAAGGAGGTGACCATAATCATGAGGTACTTTCAATGTCATGATTATGGGAGGGGAACATCATTTCCACATGAAAGGTGTTTCTATTTGCAAGCATTTTTTTAGAGGAACAATTTACCTCAAAATAGAAAATAACATATTTTTCCTCTCACCTGCAGTGCTATTTGTCAGTCTAGATTGTTTTGGTGTTTTGTGTTGGACGTATCAGCCGTAGAGATATCTGCCTTCTAATAGAACTAGATGGCACTTGTCTTGTGGTGCTCGAAGTGTCAATTTGAAAACTCTACAGCCATGGCTCCTTCCAGAAACCATGACCCCCTTACTCAAGGTAATGAACAGACCTTGTTATGAGCAGTTTAATGTAGGAGCTATTTTCTTTCTATCTGAACTATACCTGCCAACTATCACTGCACAGAAAGAAGTGTGCAATTACTGCTAGCTCATCTAGCATCAATGAGCGGTCCATCAGTAGATGCATGCTTCCTTTTAGACAGGTATTTGATTGCCAGGTGCAGTTTTGTGGAAAGAAAATACTTCCTACATTAAGCTGCTCACAACAAAGTCTGTGGTTATCTTAAGTAACCAGGTAATCATTTCTGGAGAGAGACACATTACTGTCGAATTTTTCCACTGTATTGTTTTGGTGCTTTGAGCACCACAAGGCGAGTGCCATCTAGCTCCTTTATATTTAAGAGAGATGGCAGACATCTCTGCAGCCGATTTCTCCGACACTTAGCAACTCACACCAAAACAATCTCAATTAATAAACAGCACTACGGGTGAGAGGAAAAATATGTATTTTTGATTTTGTGATTTACTGTTGCATGTGTTAACACCTGTGTTCTCATTGGCCAGCATGCGTGTCAGTCTGAGGGCAATGCCCTCTATTTCCACGGTGGCGAGGGAGTAGGCTACAGCTTTGCCTCCACCAGAGACATTGACCTGCATCGTGAGGAGGGAAGGAGCTACTGGGAGGAAGACTTTGAAAGCCCACCGTCAAAGTAAGTCAAGATGGTGGTCTTTTTCTTTTACTGGATCATTTTATCTATATATATCCTAAATAAGTAGGCAATTTTAATTTTATTGCACCTGTCAAAACCCTAGATGCCAAGATGCTAATGTAATAAAACTGTATTTGGTTGCCAGACCTGAGACAAAAAAAGTATTTTATGATGTTAAAAGATCAAAATACATAACAAAGCCAAACCATAAAGGTTTAAAAGTAGCTAAGAAGCATCTCTAATTTAAATCGAAAACCAAATAACACAAGAAAATATTATAAATGATGACTAATAGGTCAATCTGGTCAGATAATTTATGCATTTATTGTAGCACCAAACCATACAATAGCTGGGAAAGACAATTAACAGAGGGATTATTTTGGTATCATGTCAGTACTCCGGTATTTCTGTGTGTGTGTGTGTGTGTGTGTGTGTGTGTGTGTGTGTGTGTGTGTGTGTGTGTGTGTGTGTGTGTGTGTGTGTGTGTGTGGTCTGTGTCTGTGTCTGTGCCCATGCTCTGTCACCTGTCACTTGTCATATGTCAAGTGATGCGACATGCAGCGTGTTGCACAAGTTTAAGTCGAGCTTGGGGGCTGACACAGGTGAATGCCATGCCTCTGACTGCTACAGAGACAGAAGTCCATCTGTTCAGAGTGAGACACATAGACACACACCATGCATGCTTGCAAACACACACACTGGACAGCAGATAGCAAGGAAACACTGTCAGAGGCACCGCAAGAGGTAGAGAGATAAAAGAGGAGAGATGATAGATAGTGTTACTGCCAGAGAGTAATTAGCAGGCCTCATGCGCCCGGTCTGTCAGTATGTTTTTACATGAATGTGAAGTACCTTAAACAGGAGGGTATTTCTATCGCGGCCCCACACCCTCACACCTCCTGCAGCATGCCAACATGCTACACTGCATGCAAGCTCTCACCCATCAGGTGTCATGGGCTGACACATGTGTGAGGGAGGCAGGGGAAGTTTTTGCTTACATTAATGCTCCACTCCACTAAGTGTCATTTAACCCAATGCTGGCTGTGACAGAAACACACTAGCTTATATGCTGCATGGCAGAAAATAAAGAGGAACAGGGGGGAGATGGAAAGGGGAGAGAAAGAGGGAGAGTAGGTAGAGGAACACAGGAGAGGGCTGACACACTGAGTTAACTTCTGTCAGTGCTAATGAGGATCCTCTCTCCGCTGTGCAGAAATATGTGTCTGCACGTGTGTGTGTGCATGTGTGCATGTGTGCATGTGTGTGTCTGTCTGTCTTGTATGTGTAAGTCCTCTTCCAGGTGATTTATGCCGTATTCCTGGCATTGTGAGTTTGTTTACTGGTGAGGTGTGAATTATGGTAGGTTTACTGACTTCAGGGGAGATGCAAAAGAGGCAGTCTATTAATATGAGTCTTTGGATGCTACGATTTCTGTGTCTGTGTGCTATTGTGTCAATAAACTCTCATTTGGGGTTTACATTAGGCTAAGGTTAATTAAAACTCCTAATGAAATCTATTTACTTGACTGTAAATTATATATACACATTACATCGTCACTTTCAATCTTATTATCAAGTTCAAGTTTGATGTCGTGTAAAAAAAAATTACAATTAAACGGTGGCACTCTGCCTATACTAACAACACAAAACTTTAGATTAAATACAGTACACAGAAAAATACAGTGCGAAAAATCTACAAGCAACAATGTGCAGTGCGTATGGGTGCGTCAACTGTTAAGCAACCTAACTCCCAGAGGAAAAACACCATGACTGAGACAGGTGGTGTGTTATTGATGCTGCGGTACCATTTTTATTAAGGGAGGAGTGGGAACAGAGCATGAGAGGAATGACAGGTACCGTTAATGATGTTCTGGACTTTTTTCAGCAAACATTTGGTGTAAATGTTAAGAAGTTGTGGTCTTTGCCAATAGTTTTTCCTGTTGTCTTTAGTCTTCAGTAGTAGTCCTGAGCAATCAGGTTGCCAAACCACACAGTAACACAATCTGTTAGAACACTCATGTCAAACCTCTTGAGGTGCTGACCATGTAAAAGTGTATGAGATATGTATATCAAGAAACTTAGTATTATCAACAATCTCAACAGATGACCCACTGATCTTCCTGATTTAAACATTTTCCTCTGTAATTAAACTTACTGGTACAAATTAATTACTACTTTTAAACTATATTCAGACCATCAATCCATTGACTGTGAAATATATGAGCTTTGAACTAATTGTTATATATATATTATTATAAGTTTTTTTGAGTAATACAGCTTGGTCATGATTGCTTGAGTAGCTTGTTTTTAATTAATAGAATTATTAATATTGTGGAAGTACTGCCTCATAAATATCAGGTGTTGTTTTAAAGTGGATATAGAAAAGTCCTTTTTGCTTCAACTTTTTATTAGTAAAGTAAAAGTCGAGTGCACAATGTAAGGGCCATAGAATGATGACACCAACAATGTTTTTAGTTCCCTGTAAGCCGTACTTCTTTGCAATTCTGTCTGCCACCAGGTAAGATTCCACCATTTCCACCTTAAATTAATACATTTATCACATTTCACCACAAACATTTTGTGTTTAGAAACTTCTTTTACCTACTAAACCAGCCCTTTGTGTCTGTGTTTCTTTACTCAGCTGGGACATCGAGGGAGCTGTCTATGGGACTCAGTGTGGAGAGATTGAGTCAGGCTCAGCACTTGTGTTTGAGAGGGAGGGCCGGAGGAGAGTGTGCACCCCCTACCTCGACACCACGTCTTACGGAAACCTACGTTTCCACTTTACCATGGGTATGGAAATATTTCATTTGTAATTCTTTGTCATTTTTTTAGGTTAAATAGCAATATGTCTTGAATGTGAGATGTGTTTGTGTTCAGGTGGTGGGGACTGTGAGCCAGGAGAGTCTCACGAGAATGACGTGATTCTGTTTGGAAGGTCTGAAGGCAGGAGGGAACGTGTTACGCTAGACACCCTTCCATACTCTTCTTACAGGGTGAGACATACAAAACATATTCACATACACAAATAATGTTTACTCTCTTTCAAAACCTCACAGTACATTAACGTGGAGAGCTCACTATACTGCAAACCTGTACATTGGTATTAACACCATCACAGTTACTTTTGATTCCTAGTCCACCTATCTTTCCATATGAAAGTTTCAGACTTTTAATCGAGCATTTTATGCTGTTGGATTTTTGACTATAAAGTCCTGTTTCCTGACTACGTAATCACAACAGCAGGATTGTTCTTTTCTGATATCAGACAGAATTGTCAACTCGTTTCATTTTGTTTCGATCTTCAGTTGGACACTGAATCCACTCGAATCAACTTCTGTGAGAGAGGGGGATTTTGTTATCTCCAACCAATCACTAGTGACCCATGTATCCATCTCAATCTAACGTAATTTTAAGTCCACTGTGATGCATGCATAGCCATTCCAACATACATATTTTGCTACAGTTTAAAGAGTGGAGGGGAGCAAAGTAAAAATGAACTATGATGTCTTACTGAGAAGACATGTTGAATTAAATCAGCCTCAATAGCAGCCTTTATCTTGGCTATGGCGCCCGCCATTGTTGTTATTATAATGGCGTTAGACCCATCAGTGATGCTGATTGGCTAATCAGATCCCTCTGCAGTGCTTGTTGGTCTATTATTAATTTAAATTTAGAAACTGCTGTTTTATATCACAATGCCAGACATATCAGTCAGCTTGAACTAGGAGGACTTGGTAGATTCAAAGGTCTGGACCCATGCTCAGGCTGTGCAGATTAAAACTTTGGTGTGTAAAATACATTTTGATATTTGAAGTGTTGCTCTTTCAATATGTTTCTCACAGAAATTAAGGCTGAACCAGTACATTTACATTCTCAATATTGATTGATATACTATAAGAGCTGAAACTATTAGATGATTAACAGATCAGTGAGCAGCAGGCATTTTGATAGCTGATAATCATTTCACAGCAAAAATGCTGAACATTTTTTTGCTTATTTATTTTTCTCATTTGTGGGGATTTGCTTCTTTTCTTTGTATGTGGTAGTACACAGTATATCTTTGGGTTTTGGACAAACAAATTAGGCAATTTCAAGACACCATCTTGAACCAGAGGGTATTGTGATTGTAAATAAATTGGCAGCTTTTTACCATTTTCTAATTAGTGTTTTCCCCCCGGTCTAATATGTTCATTCTATCCTCCGTTTCTCCTATCTCAGACTCCTGCAGTGGTATCGGTAGCGCTGCCCACTGAGCTACAAACACCAGTCACGCAGTTCTGCCTGGAGCAGCGATCACATGGTGGTGCCAACCGCCATGTATGGGCAGTGGACTTCATGCAGCTGCTCCCTGTGCTGCCTGGCACTCACACACATGTTGCTCAGTTCTCCATCAACCTCGGCTGTGGCTCCTACCAACCTGCCAACAGGTGTGACACAATTTAAATCTAGGTTAGGCAGTGCTTTTATGTAAGAATATTGCCTTTTTTTTAGTCAAAATCATGAAATTTGGCTGCAACAAAGGAGACCTTGACCAGGCCAATCGAGACACCCTGGATTCTCTTCATTATTTTGGTGTTAAAAATGGTAAATTGTACACACAGGGAACTTGAGGGCACAGTGCGTTAATGCTGAACAGCAGCATCTAGAGAAATCTGAACTCATTTGGTCTCTAAGAATAAGAAATGTGAGTTCAAGGAGTTTCTTAAGATCGTGTTACATTTCTTCTGGGTATTGAAATCCTCAAGGTTCAAACTCTTGCAGTCATTTGAAGCTTTAAATATATTAAATTGCAGAGTGCTTTTTTAATAAAAAAAAGTAGCAGGGGTAAAGGGACAGGCTTTACAGTGGCGTCTCAGAAGACACTATTTTTTATCTAATCTAAGTTGTCATCATCTTAGTCATCTTAGACCATTTTAGTTTGAAAATTAAAATATTGAGATAAGATTTTCTCTATTATTTTTCATTAGCGTGAGTCTGGAGTTTTCCACTAACCACGGTCGCTCCTGGTCTCTCCTCCACACTGAGTGTCTGCCAGAGCTCTGTGCTGGACCCCATCTACCTCACAGCACCATCTACTCCTCGGACAATTACAGCGGGTATGAATGAGTCTGCACAACTGCACATTTGTGATTGTGCTTGTATGTATTGTCAGTCAATTGCTGCAGATAAATTTGTATTGTGTTTTGTCTCACCAGGTGGACCAGAATCTCCATCCCTCTGCCCAACGCTGCCCTCACAGAGACCACGCGGTTCCGCTGGAAACAGTCTGGCACTGGATTGGGCAACATGTGGGCCATAGACAATGGTTAGTACTACATATACAGGTCACAAGATACACTCAAGGACATAAAAAGCCATTGTTTTTTCGTTTAGTTGGATCCCTCAAATAAGTCCCCAAACCTCCTACTTTGAGGTCTGAAACCTATTAGATACAGGATCTGTCAACTAAATACCAAATACTTTCATTGTTCTTTGGTTATACCATCCCTGTCACTCTGCATGCTGGGAGACCTGAGCATACTTTACACATCACAAAAACAAATCACAGCACCCTTGCTGGCTGCCAAGAACTATTGCCAAGAAAACTATTCTGTTAAATGTTCTTCATGCACAACTACAGTTTATCTCCCTACTTTGACTTTCTGTATTAACTTGTGCCCACCCCTACCCACTGTCTGTATGTCATTCATGCATCTCTGTTATTGCAAACAAAACTAAAAAAAAAACCCTGAAAAATACCCTCCCTGCAGTAAAACAAAATGTGATTTTCATTTCCTGTGTTTTGTTTCAGTGTATCTTGGTCCAGCCTGTCTTCGTTTCTGCTCTGGGAGAGGACATTGTTCTCGCACAGGCTGCAAGTAAGGATCTGCTTTTTATTAAACCAAATAAATCCAACGTCTCTCCTTCAAAATGAGTCTGCTCATTATCCACCTAATGCCTTACAGCACAAATCACCATTCAAAATTAATCAAATTGTATTATGGTTATGATTCATTAATGGATTTTCATTATCTCTGTCTTCTTTTTCTCATTTATATCCTTCACTCCTTTTAATGCCTGATGTCTTCCTCTCCTCTCCTCTCATCTCCTCTCCTCTTCTCTTCTCTTCTCTTCTCTCCTCTCCTCAGATGCGACCCCGGTTTCAGCGGTCCAGCCTGTGAGCTTGCCTCCCAGACCTTCCCAGCTTTCCTGTCTGAGGGTTTCTCCAGCCCTCGCCTCTCCTCCTACCACAGTTTCTCCTCCCTTCGTGGAGCTGAAGTCAGTTTTGGCTGTGGGGTGCTGGCCAGCGGCAAAGCTTTGGTCTTTAACAGGGACAGCAGGAGACACTTGGTCACCGCTCCACTCGACAGTTCACAGGCCAGGTAATGCAAGTGCTATAAAAACAAAACACAATTTTATTCTTTGCATAAAGACAAGCAGAGACATGAGTGAACTCACCTGTGCACTCTTATACATACATACACATATTCAGCATGCACTCAAGCAGGTTTGTATTCTTCAGATTATGCCACCAGTAGATTACTTTGTAAATCGTGGCTTGACTTCATCAGGTGTCTTTACTTCTGATTGATACTGCAAATGTTTCAGCCAGTCAGCTATCCACTCTCCTCCTTCCTCAATCCCTCTCTCCCTCGTACTCACTGCTGGGAGATGGATTGTGATCATGGGGAGGACTGCAGATGAGAGGAGAGATGAAAGCAGAGGATGAAAATGTGAGAAAGAGAGAAGATAGAGAGGGAACGGTGAAGTTAGATATGGCATCTGTGTTAGATTGATTATGCCTGTTGCGGCTCTCAGTGTGCCACCTGATGGCCGTATTTAATGCCAGTTTCCTGGCTGATTGAGTGAACAGCTGCCTGAAAGAGGAAACTGCACCACTGTTGAAAGCACAGCTCAGCCAAAGACAGAGAGAGCTGGGGGGTGACTGGCAGCCCAAGATAAATGATGGAAATTAAAATAAATATTACATTAGTATAGTTGATTCTACATCTGCCACAACATAGAGAAACACATAAAAGGATGAAAACTTGTGTTACAGTAGAGCTGTGTATAGTTAACATGAATACATGAGCATGAACCCTGATTCTGATTCACTCTTTCTCCCTCTTTAATTCTTTCTTTCCCTCCACCTTCTCTCATCTAATTTTGTCCTCATTCATTTAATCATCTCATCCATCATCCTGCCACCTCCCTCCCACCTCTCTACTCTGCATGACTGTCTGTTTGTCTACCCTTTTAGCCCCCTCTCTCTCACCTCTGCTTCCTGAGCACTCTTGGTCACCTTACTTTTTCTTCTTCTCATTTATCAACTTGCCCTTTTCTCTCTTTCTTTGTCATTTCCATTTTTCACACTTTGTCTGTCCCAACTGTTACCGTACTCCCCTAATTGCTCCAACTGGCCCTACCCTGACTTGCTTTCATTTTCCTGCTTTTATTCTTTGCAGGTATCTACAGTTTACGCTTCGCCTGGGCAGCCGTAGCACCCTGAGCTCATGTCCCGCCCCAGACCAGCCAGGAGAGGGCGTACTGCTGCATTACTCCTCAGATAACGGCATCACCTGGACGCTGCTGCAGCATTACGCTTACCAAGGCTTCCACGAGCCAAGGTACCTCCTATGTGTTTGTGTGCACACGTTCGTATGCTTATGATTCCACAGAGACACTATGACTCCATTAATGCACGCATTTGCCCTGCTAATGGTGGGCTGGAGGTGTAAGCCACCGGGATCCATTGAGTCAGTTAGAGCTATCTATTTGTGTAATGAAGACAAAGTGGGCTGGGTTCCAGCTGCACAGGCCAGGTCTCAGAGCTCTTCATCACCACTGGAAAGGTCAGCAGGGGCCAGTGAGTCAGGGACAAGCTCTACACAACTATCTGACCTGCAGGTGCAAGTGCAAGTTTTTACTCTATCCACATGTATGTTTGTCCAAAACACCAAGGTACAGGAATGAGTATTGACAAAGAGAAAGAAAGAGTGATGTAAAATGCTGTATTCATTAATCTTGGTCATGTTGACCATCTGCATTGTGTCAGAATCTATTTAAGATTGGCCATGCAGCCTGTGATTATGCAGTGCTTTAGATCCAAGTCAAAGTCTGAGTCACAGTTACTTGTGTAATTAATTCCATCCAAAATGCCATTTTGGATACTGTCCTCAAATACATGTCATTATTGTCACATTTTTGCGGTTGTGACTATGGCGCATGTACTACTTGCATCAGGCAAACTTTCCAGTAAGTGTCAGCAAAGCTCAGTTTAATAATCTCTTTCCCCAACCAAACAGGATTGTGTCAGTTGAACTGCCGGCTGGTGCTCGTAAGTTTGGCGTGCAGTTCCGTTGGTGGCAGCCGTACCATTCAGGTCGTGGTCACGATGTGTGGGCCCTGGATGAAATCAGCATGACGTCTGTGCTGTTCAACACCATAAGTCTGGACTTCAGCAACGTGCTTGACGTCACCCAAAGTCTTGGTTTCTATCTTGGTCATGTCCAGCCCTATTGCCAGCATGACTGGACCCTCAGGTAGGAGATACAAATACTGTATTGGTCAATATTTGGCAGTAGCATTTGGTTGCTTTTGTTTTTAATTTTACTAAAGACTGTCCACATCTATTTATAACTTAATAGTTAAACATTTGCTATTATTTGCAACTTGTTCACCAGGGTCGTCTTTATTCCTACAATGCAAGAATCATGCCATCAGAACAATTTGAAAGATGCCATAATCACATACAATTTCTACATTCAGTATTAAGAACTGCACCACAATATACGACACATGGTATGGTATTTTCTCTTCCATCATGTTCTACTCTAGTTTCTCTGGTGAGCCCAGCCCTGGCTCTAGTATCCGTTATGTGGAAACTCAGTCAATGCAGATTGGAGCCTCCTACAGTCTACAGTTCTCATTGGTCATGGGTTGTGGCCGCGAGCCCTCCCCTCACATTGACACTCAGGTCCGCCTGGAGTTCTCCACCAACCACGGCCTTACCTGGCACCTGGTCAAAGAGGTAAGGAGCATTTTCAACTTTGTTCCTTATCTAAAGTGATTGTTAACATCTGATCTCTTTTGTTTTCACAGCCTACCTCACACCTTTATTTATGACAAAAAACTTGTAAAAGTCATCCTGGAGAGAGACAAGGAAATGTATCATTTATTCATGATCATGAATATTGATTCACCCATTACAGCCTTCGTAATAATATGTAAATAATGGGAGTCTTTAAATGTGGCACTTTGTTTCAGATGAGAAATTATCGCAATTACTTTTTATCATCCTACTATTAACAAATACATGGCAATACTTGAATCAGCAAGCAGATTATCTTCCCATGATTCAACAAAGATTTTCTGTGATCACAACTGGCTCATAAATATTCATAAGGCACCAAAGTATCTGCCAAGGTTTTTATTGCCTTTGGAATTGAATAGGGCGTAATGAGTCCTCCATCAGTGAATTTTCTCTAATTCTCCCATGTGCATGAAAATGCAGTCATGTGGCAAGTGCAGAATGTAACTCACTGAATGTCCCGTACTGTTAATCCTTGCTTGTCTTCCAGTGTTCAAGGTCAGAGATACTTTAATCCTCCGTTAGCCTTTTATATGCATACACTGTGAGACTAATGCATCCTCAGGGTGTGTCTGCAGTATATCATGCTCTTTCTGAAGAATTTTGCTATGAAACAAAATCCACAATGATGAATGAAAAACTTTGTTGCATGAATTCTGAGTAATCGACATAAAGTGACACATTCTCCACCCAAATGGGTATACAGTAAAGAGTGTTTTGTAATGAAAGCTCTCATTTCTTTCGCCTATAGGCCTGTCTGCCTGGCATGCCAAGCTGCTCTGAGTTTACAGCTCCCAGTGTCTACCACCCATCAGAGTTCAAAGACTGGAGACGCATCACCTTGTCTCTGCCTCAGAAGACGTGGTAAGTAACTCACATCTGTGCGGTACACAGAGAAGAAAGATTCACAAAGTGCCCTCTGGGACAGTATGTTCTGTGATCTGATCTTTCATGCTGTCTTTTGCAGTCAAGAAGCATAATGCAACTGAGATACAATCAGATATACAACATAAAGCTGATAAAGATGACACTAGGAAGCGTCCACACCTGTTCTTGTTAATAGCTGCATGTCCACACAGAGACGTACACCTCTTACACACATCTATACACAGCTTTAGAGATGTGAACAAATTATTTCACATCCAACTCAGCAGAAAAAAAAGTGGAGCATTTTTCAGTGGTTAATATTGCAGCATCAAATAACACTAAGGTTTATTGCACATTAACAATTACATTTCTTTTGCAAAATGCAAAATAATCAAATGCACATATACACCCCCATACCACCTTTCCAGGGTTTTGATTTTATATGTTTTTGGTGCAGATGGAAAAACTAAAGATAACATTTCCTTGTATTTCTTCTAAGAAACATCAACAAATAGTACCTTATGGGCCACTAACATTTAGTAAATCTGGTAATGTAAAAGAACACAAAAAGCAGTACTTCGATATTTCTCCAACTCATATCAGAAATTATGTACTCTTAAAAGAATAGAGAATGGACACTTTTTTATTAACTGAATATGGGTCGTAGCTAGATGGTAACCCTTCATTTGTGAAACTGCAAACAGCTTTAAAATATTCTTGTCTCATTGTTTTATGGTGTGACAACACTGCGGTTAAAGTCTGGTCAGGTTTGGGCATAAAGAGCACTTGGCTAAAGTGAAATGATCACTTTAAACATGGAACACGGGGTTACTATCCAACCACGACCCTAAGTATGGTCAAATATTCACAGCCTTAACATTTATGACTCAAACTGAGTAAGCCAATGTTTTTTACACTAGCACAGTTCTATAACTACTTTTTACAAAATGTTCTTTTACCAGTTATTTTGTAAGTTATGAAATATATACTACATGCATGTCATTGTAGCCAGACTTGTGCTGAATACGTAAAAGTCATGTGATTATGAAGATAAACATTTTTTTAAACTGACAACAACATCAGAGCATGCCAAAATCATTAGAGCATCTGAAAATAGCCTCAGACCCCTGAGATTAAACAAACACACTTGTAAAGATTCCAATACAGATGAAGTGCACATACTTTCTGCCTGGTTCTTGTCTGGAAAAATATAGTTATCCTAAATATGGAATAAATGATAAGATGGCTTCTCATTTGTATTTGCAATACCAGCCATGCCAGTCACTCTGTGAGTTCATATAATCTGACCACCTTACACCTCGCCACGGCTTTGCTGGCTGAACCCAAAATTTTGAAACTATGTTCTGCGTGTGAAAATACAAAGATTGTAATTGTAAGAAGATAATATCTGTAATCATGCAGTTAAAGGGCAAACAGAACTGAAACAAGCCCCATACTGAACCAGTCATCCTGCGCTGAACAGGTCCTTAGGAACACATGTACTGTTCCAGCTCTAGCTCACACATACATCAACTCAAACAATCACATAAACCTTCCACACTGTGCGCTGTGACCTCCACCTCCATTTCATTCCACCATCCAGCTCCTAAATAAAGGTGGTCTAATCTCCTGCAGGGTGTGATGAGCGGTCACAAGGTCATGGCAGTAAATGATAATAAAACAGTCGTGGGCAGTCCTGTATGATCAGGAGGTGGTCTGATTTGATATGGGTCACTGAAGCAGCGGGCCAAGAAACCTTTCTGCTATAAAACCCTCAATATACCTGACTATCTATGCCTCTACAGCCATTTGTCATCACTGCACATGCACCGAACTGCATCACCGAAAGGCACTCACATGCACAAACATGTACCCACACTGCATACACTTCCACACCCACAGCCTGCCTTTAACAGAGATGATGTGATGATCACATTGCCTTCTCTCTGACATTCATTTCACACAACTGCAGAACCTACACACCCACATACATATATGCGCGAGTGCACACACACACACATACACACACACACGCACACACACACACAAACACACACAAACAGGAAAACAGACATACATGCATGTGATAAGGTTAATATATACCTGCCAGAACAACTTATCTTCAAATCTCTATCCCAGTAAAGAAGTAGATTACGGAGTATAACACGATTATGTGGTCAACATGCAAGCAGCAACTGTTGATTTATGAGGCCATGTAATGCATTTTTAAAATTCTATTACTTTTTTTAATCATTTATAAGTTACAGTATTTTATTTTAACATTCTGCTCAGCTTCTATAGTATGATTCTAGTTTAACTGTTTCTGTGTGTGTATACCTTCTGTATTCAGGTCCAGTGCCACGCGTTTCCGCTGGATCCAGAACTACTATGGAGAGCAGGACGAGTGGGCCCTGGATGACATCTACATTGGCCAGCAGTGTCCTAACATGTGCCACGGACACGGCTGGTGTGACCACGGACACTGCAGGTCAGCTTTCACACACAGATGCTCCTGCTGCTTCCAAAATTGCATACTATAAACTACATACCTAACTTGTGTGCTGTCGTTCAGCATACTTTTGTGTGAAGAAACAGTAGTATGTATCTTTTTGAATGCACTGAGCTATAATTACGTCTTTTGCTAGTTGGAGATGGTTAACACAGCATGACAGTGATGTGACTAAACAGTGATTTTTAAGAAACATAAAGTCTGAACTTATTTAAAAATGTATTACGCCTAGCAAAGTGAAATCTTATACTTGCACTTAAATTTAGGAGTTATTGATAAAACGGAGCTGCTTTGGTTTCTGTCTGCCATTGTCTGTTATGAATGTTGTGTCATTACAGCATTGCATTGTGGAACATTTATGTTGGCATAGTTACCAGTGTTTGCATACTGTGATATTTTTCACCGAAAATAATATGGAATTCACCTAATATTGATTTCATATTAAGGTTTTGGACACACTAAAAAAATCTCACATACTGTTTTAGTCTACTTTATAGCTTGTTAGTATGGAACTTCAAACACACTCTCATACTTTATTACTTTTTCTATGTCAGTCAACACAGAGGCCCATAGATATTGTTTGATGGATGTTTGTGAGATTAACATTTAAGCAAACATTTTCAGCCACTTTCTTCTGTTGTAGGTGTGATGATGGTTTCTCTGGAACAGACTGCCAGCCCTCCTCCCCCCTCTCCTCCAGCGTACTCTCTGACTTTGAGTCCCAGGATGCACTGCTGGCCACATGGCAGGAGGTGATTGGTGGAGAGGTGGTCACCCCTGACATGGGCTGTGGGGTAGTCTCATCTGGATCGTCACTGTACTTCAGCAAGGTAAAGCAACTATCAACATTTCCTCTTCAAGAATGGCATTTTATTGGTCCTGTATAATAATCTTAGTTACTATGTCAGTGCATCCAGCAAGTTTGATGGAAAGTCAAGTAACAGGCAAAGGAACAAATGATGAACTTTTTGGTGAAAATCCAGAGCAAGGAACTTTTAAACAATTTCTTAACATTGTAAGAATGCAGCATTTTTGAACAATTTCATATTTTTTTCCATAAACTATGGCACTTACTTCTACACTTGAATGCTATAATTGTCCCTGTGTGCTCTGGTGCAAATCCAGATCCAGATTACAAATATAAAAATATTTTGTGTTGTTAGAAAAACTGAATTAGAGGATTGTGCAAACAGTATGCAGTCTCTGATTACTTTCATTTTTTTCCTGCCAAAACTGCTGACCCTTGACCTTTGAATTACCTCTACTCTGCAGACATATACATTTATGAAATCATACCATTGCTCTGTAGAGTAGCTGATTCTCACTGGATGGGGTGTGCACACAATTTTCAGTCAGCTCTGTATGTTAGCAACCTCGTAACTTTTCTAAAGTAGTTGGCATAGCTGGAAATGTACTTGTCGCAGTTGTTACCAGGGAAAAGCCTCTCTTATTTGCTGCAAATAAAAAACAAAGTTTTCATTTAAAGAGTGTATTGCCCCACAATATAAACAAACAGAATTTATCTATTAGATCTCTGGGAAATGACCATGATACAGTATAAGTGAGACCTATGGTTATGAAAAATAATGCAGTTAATTTACATTGTGTGGGCCCCTTCCTCAAATTATAGAAATATATGTGTTGTTGTTGTTGTTGCTGTTGTTGTCAGGCTGGGCTGAGGCAGCTGGTGAGCTGGGACCTGGACACTGAATGGGCGGAGTTTGTGCAGTTCTACCTGCGTGTGGGCGGAGACTGGGCAGAGTGTAACCAGGCAGACAGCAGAGAGGAAGGAGTGCTGCTGCAGTACAGCAATGATGGAGGCATTAGCTGGGGCCTAATTGCGGAGATGTACTTCACTGACTTCACTAAGCCTCGGTGAGAAACCTGCGGATGAATAAAGGGGAATATTAATATTTTCAATAAGATCTGCTTTACTCTTTCTTGTTGTCTGTGTGGGAAAATAATTATAGATACAACTGTGATGATTAAAGAGACACATGGATAACATGCCTCTTCCTCTGTGCTCAGCTTTGTCCACTATGAGCTTCCCTTGGCCTCAAAGACACCCTCCACAAGGTTTCGTTGGTGGCAGCCTCTTCACTCTGGGGACGGCTATGACCAGTGGGCGATTGATGATGTCATAATTTTGTCAGAGAGGGAGAAACACATCATTCCCATGGCCAGTCCAACTCTACCACAGGTCAGGAATCAATTTGAGTTTTTCCTTCAACTTGTGCTTTGACCTCGTGCAGCAGCACTCGCTTCATCTTGAGATATTACTTCTTTTGTTGTAATGGAAAGTGTCAGCTAAACTGAGATAGAACAGCTATAAAAACATTAATCTTTCCGGAGGTGTAACCATTTTTCTTATGAGAAATACGTTCCTCCTACAGACACTGTCACCTGTTTACACAAAACACTCCTCTCTTCTGTCCCTACAGAACTTTTACGAGAAGCCAGCATTTGACTACCCTCTGAACCAAATGAGTGTGTGGCTAATGCTCGGTAATGAAGGCATGGAGAGGGAGAGCAACAATAGCTTCTGCGCCCCAACACCCTCTGCCATGGTGTTTGGGCGCTCTGATGGGGACAGGGTGGCCGTCACCAGGGACCTTGCCCTGCGTCCTGGCTACACCCTTCAGTTCAAGGTACCCACGTGAAAAGTGTGAAAACTTGAAAGGCAAACTTTATTTAAAAGGTGCAATCGTAGAAATAGAATGAGAGTAGAACAGACGTTCTCATTCAAATCAACGTAGTAGAATGGTCAGAATTATACTCCCGTATAATCAAACCAAGTTGCTGCAAGTCAAGAGCTCACTGAGGTGATGTTCTGCAGTAATAACCAAACAAGCAGTGGAGTAGTAGTATGAAGCATGGAGAGGCTTCTTTTGTGCTCTATCACCATTGTCACTAGAGAGAAATTGAGGTTTTCTGGATTTATGTTTCACCGTTACCCACTGTAAGAGGTTAGACTTGTTAAATTCCTTTTGCTTCAGTCCCCCTGTTGTTTCAGCAGGAGATGTGTTCGAGCAGAATTCACCACACTCCTACATATCTTATACAATTTAAATTAAAGAAAAAAAAATTATGAAAGAAAAGGAAATGTTGTTAGACCTTTTTTTCCTTATCAAACAGAAATGTATAACCATACACCTTCTAAATTCAAGTTTCTCTCTTTCACGAACTAAGACTAACGTAGCTTTATTGCCTTGTTCGATCATTGCAAAACACACTTCATTCAAATTCGAAGGAAACTAAAGAAAATGTTAGTCATTTAGTTTGTCAGTCCACTGCTCCAACAATCACCAACTCGAGTTTGGTTGAAATAGATTCTTGATTCAGAGTTAGATGTGACAATATGATCATCCACACACGGTAATCCCAGCTGTTTCTCTCTGGCTGTCAGCTGTCCACTGAGCTCTGCTCTTTCTCATTCTTCAAAAGCAGCAACAGTAACATTACATCATGTTTTAACATACATGCAATGAATGGCAACAAAAGAAAAAGGGAAATATAGAAATATTCTTAAAGATAACATTGCTTTTTTGAAAAGGTGACTTCTTGAATTGCAAAACTAACACATTAAAAGTAATCTGGTACTCACTTTGTGACCATTACCCCCAACACTGCCAACTATTAATCGATCTACTCACTGTGCAAAGATCTCAATATGTGTGATGACTTAAAAGATAACAGTAGGTCAAAAGGGAGTCTCAAAGTAGTGAGTGTGACACACTTTACAGTCTTTCTGTTGAATTTGTCAAATGACCACAGTAAACTGTTAAATGTCCATTCTATTCAATCTATTTCTATGGGTGCAATTTTGAGAAACAGACACACAATACTACTTAATCAGAATTAAATTCAGAATTTTTTAATTTTCTGTCCACTGTTTTCCCTTCCAGTTGAACATAGGCTGTGAGTCAGAGTTCAGCGCGTCTGCCCCAGTCATGCTGCAGTACTCTCATGACGCCGGTCGCACCTGGGCCCTTGTGAGAGAAGGCTGTTACCCAGGAACCCCAGGGGCAGGTGTCTGTGAGGGCAGCGGTCGTGAGCTCAGAGAGCCCACTGTCTACAACACCGGAGACTATGAACAGTGGACCAGGGTCACTGTCGTTATACCACGCAATGTTGCAGCCAGGTAGTTATAGTAAGAGGCATGAAATTGGATCTGCGAAGTTGTAAAAGTGATTTTATTCATTTTCTTTAGATGCAAAATATGCAGTTATAGCAGCTGGTTGGTATAATTCAAATGTGTGCTCTATCACTTTCCTTCTCTTAATCCCCTCTCCTCATTTTCCCAGTAAAACCAGGTTTCGTTGGTTCCAGGAGAGCAGCATGTACAGAGATGCCCCACCTTTCGCCTTGGATGGTGTCTATATCTCTGAGCCCTGTCCAAACCACTGTGGGGGACATGGAGATTGTATCTCTGGAGTCTGCTTTTGCGATATGGGATACACAGGTACAATGATGAAACCAAAAGTAATGAGAAAATCAACTTCTCTGTGTATCTTTATGTTTTATAGCTTATAATTCCCTGTTTGTTTCCATAGTGGAGCAGGACAGTTGTGTCCCATCTGTGGCCAGTCCCACAGAGCTGACTGAGGGCTTTGAAGGGAAGCTGAGCCCACTCTGGCAGAGCTTAAGTGGGGGGCAAATTGGAGGCGGCTGTGGCATCATCGGTGAGGGCAAAGCTCTTTACTTCAGCAGCCCTGGGAGGAGAGAAGCGCGCACAGTTCCTCTAGACACCACCAACACACGGTGAGTTGAATTCACACCTATACATGTCTCAGCTGTTACACCAATTGAACCAGTGGCTGTTTATTTAATGTGAGTTTTAAGTGCAGCTATTGCTATTTACATACAGGTTAGTTCAATTCTACATCCGAATTGGAAGCAAGAGTTTGGGGCCCACTTGCACCAGACCTCGCTCCCGGAACGAAGGTAATTACTACATGCTGTACTGAGGCCCTCTGCTGCATTCATGTGGCTGCTTCTCCACACTGCAGTCTGTAGAGAGAAGCTGCACACCTCATATGATCTGCTCACCACAACTGGCTTACTTCCATTTTTTCTATCTCACTCTTTGTGTTTGATCCGCCCTCGATCTAGCTAGAGCTATGTAGGTGCAGATCTGGTCCTCATTGTCAGTGCGTTGTTTCTAATGGAGAATGAAAGTCTCGTGTCGTCTCTTGTATGCTGTTAACCTGTCAGCATATTGTGGATCTCAAGCCTGTAGCAGTGCTGAGGGCTCGTTTCTGCAGCTTCAGATAAAACACTGCCAGCCACCTTTACACTTTGAACACCTTGAACAAGTTTGATTGTATTGCATGTTATTCTATTGTTTTTTTCAAACCTCCGTCTGAATTTACTTAGCTCTGTATCTATAAAAAAATATATTTCCCATCTGAAAGTTCTCTCAGCTCTGATGGTTGTTTTTTTTGTGATACTAGGCGTCATTGTCCAGTTCTCTACCAACAATGGTGTCCAGTGGCAGTTTGTGAGGGAGCTGGACTTTAGTTCTTTCCTGGAGCCCCAAGTGGTGACTATCGAGCTGCCTCCTGCAGCCAAAACCCCCTACACAGTATTTCGGTGGTGGCAGCCACAGCAAGGTTAGTGTGTGATTAGGGTGCACAGTACTACTATTGCAATATGGTTTTGGTATCACAACTTTAATTTTGAATCCCATCTTTACTCTCTCTCTGTAGGGAAACACTCGGCCCAGTGGGCTTTGGATGATGTGTTGATTGGTATGAACGACAGCTCGAGGACAGGTTTCCATGATAAGTTCGACGGAACAACGCCTCTGAGGCACAACTGGTACCGCATTCAGGGTGGAGAGGTGACTGTGGACTGTTTGTCCCTGGACACAGCACTCACCTTCAACTCCGAGGCCATCGATAGTGAGTCACACAAACACATTAGAGTCAGTCAGCATGTAGCTTTTGGAAGAGGCAGATCATGATTGCAGTGTTGTCAGCTGTAATTCCTACGGTGGCTGAGAAAGTGTGTGTGTGTGTGCAAAGTGACGAGGTAACGCCATAACAGTAACTGTCAAGTGGCCCATAAGTAACACAATCTGTGAAGCTGCAGTGTGAATGTGTTTAGGTGAATGTGAAGCAGGAAAACAGCTGCACAGATAACTTTGCATGATGAAAAATAAGTTAAAGGTACAACCATACACACACACATGCATATGGACATCTAGTAAACCACCAACACATATATTCACATACTCAACAAGCCACATAAATGGCTGTGCAGTGACATAAGAGTATTACCCACACGAAAGGCTGAAATTGAATCACCCATTTGCTGTGGCGCCGTGGGTCCTGCATTATTAATGAGGGCAAACCTGAATGAGCATCCTGCCTGATGTTTATGCCTGCATCAAGCTGTGAGCGGATTTACTTTGCACAAATATTACATTAAAACAGGGCTCATTCATTAAGTGTGCAAAGCCAGGTCAACTAAACTAAACACAAAGCTCCTGTGTCACTGTGTGAGCACATTAAGCACTGAATGTCAGACTCCATGGCTGTTTATGCACACATTGCTCACATAACTCAGCAGTTCCTAGTATTTCAAGGCTATATTTGCATTTTGACTTGTATTGACTTTTTGTTTGGGTATACACTTTTATTTTAGGTGGCATTGTCATAGAAATTAGCTACATTTTTGTGTGTGTGTGTTTGTTTTTTAGGGTCAACATGTTTTATAGACCTCTTTACAATTTA
Organism: Plectropomus leopardus; assembly: GCF_008729295.1. Lineage (NCBI taxonomy): Eukaryota > Metazoa > Chordata > Actinopteri > Perciformes > Serranidae > Plectropomus > Plectropomus leopardus. The sequence continues at coordinate 7,632,221 of NC_056473.1, read as the reverse complement.
TTATAGGGTTACTTCACATCCTAAATGTCCATCTATTTATCAATTACTCCCCTGTGTAGAGAAAAGTTTGTTTTTCTCATATGCCTCCAATGAACAAAGAATTCAAAAACAGAGAAAATACTTGATGAATTGAAATCATAGATGCCCGATATCAGTACATCATTTTAAAACATCTGTTTGCAAACACTCACACAACCCACGCAGTACGAGCCAAGTGTCATTTATCCAAATGTATGCTCTATACTTCCCAAACACACAGCCATTTCTGACAGGGAACTGAACTAAATGTGAAACTTGTCTATACTCCTTTTAAAGCCAGACTCCATTAACATAAACAGTCATTTTACCTCGCTGAACATGGGAGCTATTGATCTATAGCTGCCTCGATCTGTAGTTTGGTTGTATAATTGTGTGACTTTTTGGATCCAAACTGACTCCTTAACACCGAAGGTAAGAAATATTATAAACAAGCAAATAAATTTCGGCAGTAGAGAAGCAGCCCCTGTGTCCAGTGAGGTATAATTGAAACTTTTTGTTGATGGAGTCTGGTAACAATGTTGCAGAAAAGAAAATTACAAATGGTCATTTGGGGTTTTAAGTGTTTCTTTAAGGCACTGTTGAACAAAATAATGTTAAATTATTGTAACCCAGTATGAACGCTGGAATCAGGTACAGTAAAAACCAAAAATGTGATGTTGCTTTATCACTGTGTCTACAGAGAAGCCAAGATATGCAGAGAGCTGGGACTTTGAGGTGTCAGGCTCTTCATTCCTGCAGTTTGAGCTGAGTATGGGCTGTAGTAAGTCCACCTCCTTCTCCCATGGTGTGCGGCTGGAGTACTCCACAGACTGCGGCCATCACTGGTCTCTCATCACCCCAGAGTGTGTGCCGCCAGCCATCGGCTGCGCTGGTTATACTCAGAGTTCCGTCTACACCTCGACTCAGTACAAACATTGGAGGAGGATCACTGTCTACCTACCCAGTGCTGCTAAGTATGTCTTTTTTTAACTTTTATACTCCAAATTATTAGAGAGTAATGGTATATTTTCTGAAAGTCGTTTTCTCCATAATTTGCTGTTGAATTTTTCAGTTCCCCCAGAACTCGTTTCAGGTGGATCCAGACCCACTTCACCCCAGGGGCAGAAGGATGGGCTCTTGATAACGTTTTACTTGCCCCTGGCTGCCCTTGGATGTGCTCCGGCCATGGTCTGTGTGACAACGGACGCTGTGTGTAAGTAAAACAGGCTTTCCCACACAGCTGGTTAATTTAAATCTTTGGTCATTTTTACACTTCTGCCTAAATGTAAATGTTACTTACCCTCATTTTTTTTACAATGTCACACAGGTGTGACAAGGGTTACGGTGGCGCACACTGTGTGCCTTTGGCCCCTCTGCCATCTGTACTGAGAGAGGACTTTAATGAGAACCTGCAGCAGGAGACGTGGCCTGAGGTGTACGGAGCAGAGAGGGGAACTCTGAGTGGAGAGCCTCTTAAATCTGGCACTGCCCTGATCTTCAAAGGGGTAAGACTACTGAACACTATTTAGAAAACATTCAGAGCAAAATAATACAGTGAAATCACAGAGGCATAGCTTGATATCTTAACATCACCCACTCTTCTCAACTGAACAACAATGTAATCCTTGTCTGTTTGTTTTCAGGATGGTCTGCGAATGATAGTGTCACGAGATCTGGACTGTACAAACACTCTCTACATTCAGTTCTCTTTCAAATTCATCACCAAAGGTAATACATAACTCACATTGCACAGCCTTTTTGTCCTCTAAACCTGCACAAATAGGACCGAATGCAACAGTTACATTTTCAACTAACTACGCTGCCAATTTTGGTTAGGTAATATGCAAACATTGATCAAAAACTTGGCCTCTTTCTCTGCAAATGAGCCTCAATACAAAAACAGTCCCATTCACAAAGATCAGTGCTAATAGACACACATGGTTACAGTGAAATTGTTACCGTCCTCAGAGGGTTAGTGGTAACTGAAGCACATTGACAGACTGCAATATTAAATCCCAAATATGGTTTCTTTTGATGAGATTTAAATTCTCTGCTTGGAGTTTTGAGAGGTGACTCTGCACCTCGTCAGTCAGGACCTGTAGCTTGTAGACTGAATAACTCAGTTTTCTTTCTCTCACTGCCATTGTTCTGCACCATGTTCTAGGTGCAGAACCACATGGATGATGGAAAATTGCAGTCATCTGTAAAACTTTATGGGCGTGTTTGCACTGTAATTTTATTAGCTCAGTGTCTTTGTGAATCACACCTTGAGACAGGGCATATAGCGTCTGCAAGTGATGCACAATTCATGGTGCTATCAGCAACCCATTCGTTATGAATTTGCCCTTCCCTCAGTGTTTTTTCTTTTGTTATAGCTTTATTTTTGATTAAAAATGTTAGATGTTTTTATAGTAGTTTATCTTGTGTCTTCTTTATCTTATCTCTTTTCTAGGAGTCCCAGAGCGCTCTCATTCAGTGCTGCTGCAGTACTCTGTGAACGGAGGGATCAGCTGGCTCATGCTGGATGAGTTTTACTTCCCAGCTTCCACTGACACTCTGTTCCTCCACCTGCCGCTGCCAGCCAGCGCTCAGACCAACGCCACTCGCTTCAGACTCTGGCAGCCTTATAACAGCGGTGAGTGAGCATACTGTGTGTTGTTGCACACTAACATTCACACAATCTGTGCTCTTCACACCTCTTGTCTGTTTCTTCTCCACCTTCATCATGCCTCCTGAACCAGTACCATCACTGTGTAATAATCGCCACTTTATTATGCCCTACAGGTAAGAAGGAGGAGGTGTGGGTAATAGATGATCTCATTATTGATGGCAGCTCCTTACACAACCCACCAGTGGTGATAGACAGCTTTGAGGAAGGTCCCAATGAGTCCAACTGGTTGTTCTTCCCCGGGGGGAACACTGGCCTCTACTGCCCCTACCAGAAGACCGGACTGTAAGGAAAACAGTTTTGAATGTTGACAATGACCCTGTCTTGACACTGTTTCTTATGTTATATAATCTGTAATGATAAAGATGTTTTCATCCTTGACTAATCTTTGTTTGTGTGTGTTATTGGTTCAGGGAGGAGGATGACTCAGCCATGGTGTTTGTCTCCAGCGAGCTCGGTGAGCACTCCATTACCACCAGGGACATTGACGTAAATGAGAACACTATCATCCAGTTTGAGGTACACAAACACAGCCTTGATGACTTCTTTTCCAAAGCAACAATCATAACACTTACTCATTGAAAACAGAAATCATGGCTCGTCATCTTCGCCGATGTTATGTATATTTATGTCCCTCCAGATCAATGTGGGCTGCACAGCTGAGAGCTCCTCCGCCCACCCAGTGCGTCTTGAGTTCTCAAGGGACTTTGGTGCCACATGGCACCTTTTAGTGCCCCTGTGTGCCGGCGGGCCACAGCCCTCCTCACTGTGCTCCACGGAGCTCCACCCTGCCAGCATCTATTTCCCTGGTACAACTCAGGGCTGGAGAAGGGAGGTCATTCACTTTGGCAAGCTTCGCCTCTGTGGGTAAGGACTGGATACAAATCTTTTATCTTGCTTACAAGATCATTTGTGTTTATTTTTGTTTCTTACTCTCAACTCATCACATTGTCACCTCCTTACAGGTCAGTGAGGTTCCGTTGGTATCAGGGTTTCTTTTCAACTGGTTCCGCTCCGCCAACATGGGCATTAGACAACGTCTACATTGGCCCGCAGTGTCAGGACATGTGTAATGGTCACGGGACATGTGTGGGTGGCAGCCATTGTATGTGTGACCCCGGCTACTCTGGATCTGACTGCTCTGTGCCTGACACCCCCAACCCTGACTTCCTCAAGGAAGACTTTGAAGGTACACTGCATACAGATGCACACAAAAAGCCATCAGGAAGCAGTTAATTAAAAATGTACAGGACGTGTGTGTATTTTCTGATCAGTTATTAGAAATCCTTGATGTTAATACTCTAGGAAAGGTCATTGGTCATTGCACGTTTAAAGCTTCAGTCATCTTATTTCACTGTTTTTTAATAACATGAAATGTGATACATGCTGTTGGAGTTAAATTTTTCTACACCTATTATGCCCTTAAAATATATTTGGTTTTTAATATTTTCCTGGAGTAAAGACAGGTATCTCCTTCAGGTCAAAATGCTTTTTACAACATTATTTTGCAGGACTTCAGTTTTCCTTTTGTTGTTGTTGTCGTTATTTAAATAGTATATGATGGATTTATGATTGTGTGTTTGCTGCTTTGCTGCATTCTCCATGTGTGTATATACTTGTGGCTCTAGGGGGAGCTGTTGATGCTGAGCGTTTCAGATTACTGAGTGGTGGGAAACCATCCAGGAAGTGTGGTATCATGTCGAGCGGGAACCACCTGTTCTTCAGCGAGGACGGCCTGCGCATGTTGGTTACCAATGACATGGACCTGGCAAATGCCAGGTGAAGCTACAGCTACACAAGCAAACAAAGAAAAGCACTCTGAATTCACACATACACTCTGACCAAAATGAATTTACCATCTTCACTAATAATCTCATGTATTGATGGCTGCACTCTGCAGGTTTGTTCAGTTCTTCCTACGTCTTGGCTGTGGGAAAGCGGCTCCAGATCCTCGCTCCCAGCCGGTGTTACTACAGTTCTCTGTTGATGGAGGTCTTACGTGGGGCCTCCTACAGGAATTCCTCTTCAGCAACAGCAGTAATCAGGCTCGTCTCGTGGCCCTGGAGATCCCGCTGCGCGCCCGCACTCCTTCCACTCGCCTTCGCTGGTGGCAGCCCTCTGAGAATGGACACTTTTACAGCCCATGGGTCATTGACCAGGTACAGTAATTGAGGATTCATCCAGCCATGCATCTATCTATAGGCCTTTAAATCATTTTCATTCACAGTTGAAACATTGAAGCTTTTATCCATCCAGACTTTAAATTTTTCATCCCTCTGACAAATCCACTGTCTCTGCCTTCTTCACATAAACTTTGCAAACATGTATCTTTTATTCCCTAGGTGGTAGTAGGTGGCAGTGCCAGTGGCTGGGGACCTTTGGAGGATGATTTCTCTTCCATCGATGGGCGCTCATGGCTCCTCCACCCTGGAGGAACCCGAATGCCTGTTTGTGGCTCTGATGGGCCTGCTTTCGCATTCATAGAGAAGTCCAACACTCGCTATGCTGTTACCACTGACATCAGTTTGGGTCAAGATGCCTTCATCCAGTTTGACTTTTCTGCTTCCTGCTCCGTCACCAACTCCTGCTACTGTAAGCAATAAGATGTGTAAATAAGATGTGATTAGTAGTCAGTACTAACCAGGGCTGTAACTGGTGGTTAATTTCATTATTGATTAATATGATATTATTTTCTAGTTTTATTGATAAAGCGTTTTGTCAATAGAATTTCAAAATATAGTGAAAAATGCCTGGTGACATTTCCCACAGCTAAAATGACATCTTCATATGTCTTGTTTTGTCTAACCAACAGTCCAAAACCAAAGTCTATTCAGCTTTCCATTATATATGATTAAAAAAGAATCAGACTCTCTCATTTTAGGAGCTGGAACTAGCAACTGTGTGGCATTTTAGTGTGAAAAAATGACTGAAATAATTATTAAAATAGTTGTAAATTACACTTTTTTGTGGTTCAACAAATCAAGCAATTGTTTAAGCTATAATATTGATGATGATGATGATGATATTTATCTCATATATTAATGTCTGCATGGAAAAGAGCATTGGCCAATGAGGATTACTTTGAAAAAAAATGTTTGGTTGTCATGCCTTTGATTTGAACATTTTCTAGTTGTTTCTCACTAATACCACCACATGTTGTCAAATACAGTTAAAGAAAGATGTTGAAAGAAGTCATGGCATTTTGTTTTTTTAGTTTTTAGGACTGACAAACTGTTTATGTTTTAAGTTTTTATTGCAGTTTTTTGAATGTGCATAATTTTGGTAATTGTGTTTCTTGTCGCTCTCTGCAGCTGTAGAGTTAGAGTATTCTCTGGATCTGGGTTTGACCTGGCAGCCTGTGGTCAGAGACTGTCTGCCTACAAGTCCTGACTGCTCCTCCTACACCCTGCAAAGGCTGCTGGTTTCTGACACTTACAATAAGTGGGGCCGCATTACCCTGCCCATCCCATCATATGCCAGGTCAGCACTGCCTTGAACTGAACTCAGGCACATGGCATAGATTTACTCGTGTAACTTGTGGCATATCCTGATTATTCTGCTTCTGCCGTATACTCTTAATGCTCTAAAAACAAATAACATCAAACAAAGGTCCAACAGTGGCTATGGTGTTACACTTCGTCTATATTACAACCTGATGTAAATCATGAAGTGCCTTGTTTTGTTTTATAGTTTCATTCCTTGTTACTGTATATATTTTATTTCATCATTGAGATGTATCTGTGACTTTGATTTATGTCTTCAGGTCTCCAGCCACGAGATTCCGTTGGTTCCAGCAGGCTCCCTTTGACAAGCAGCAGACATGGGCTCTGGACAACCTCTACATTGGTGACGGCTGCCCAGATATGTGCTCTGGACACGGACGCTGCCAACAGAGCTCCTGTGTGTAAGTAACGTCAGCGTTGTGCATACATACACCAATATTTTTACAGTAAATTGCTTGAGGTGTAGTTTATGTCTGCTGCATTAAGGTGTAAAAATGTTTTATTTTTTAAGCTTTGTAATAACGTTTTGAATTTTGCTTGCATGCATACAGAATGCTGTTAATGAAATAGTGTTCTACCCAAATGGTTTTATTTGATCATATATGATCATATTGGATGTTTGCCAGACTCACTATAACTTGATGACAAGCTTGACTTTGAATATGATTTTTTGTATCTGACTCCACTCTCCTCCCCAGGTGTGACCCAGAGTGGGGTGGTGAGTACTGTGATGAGCCTGTGGTTCCTCTGCCCTCCCAGCTGAAGGACAGCTTCAGTCGAGCTCCCTCGCTCAGCCACTGGCACATACTCACCGGTGGGAAACTCAGCACTGTGTGCGGAGCCGTGGCCTCTGGAGCTGCTCTGCACTTCAGTGGGGTAAATATACATCTACCCTTGGTGTTTGATCCTTTTTTAGTTTTTACTTTTACTTTCTTAGAACATCTTCTATCATGAATACTTCAGGGTTTTGGTGGGGATAAATGCAAACAAATGCATTCATGTTCTTAAATAAAGTTGACCCAGCATCAACTCAGGCTAAGTAAAACAACAAACTTCTGCAGTTAAGACTACAAAAGTAACAGCATAAGCAGACTGAGTTGGGAAAACAGATGATGAAAATAAAATGTCAGAGAAGAGAGGCAACAGTATCCGAAAGATGTTGCTGTGACTATCAATCTGTTAAATAGAAACCCACCAAGTAAGTAGCTGTCAGCAATTATGTCAGCTTAAGTTTTCCTGAGGCACTTAGGGCAGTGTTGTAAAGGGATACCTATTGACAGGCTGATCTTAATGTCGACAGACATATTGCCAGAGAAACCTCCTAAGTGCACCGTTAAAAGTCTTAAATTAAGCTGTATCAAGATAAATTACTACTCTGGTTAAAGGTCAAACTTAACCTACTTCAGTTTTATTATTCTGGTTATGTTTCAATGATTTTCTCTGTAATAAAGATAACATACGTGTTTAAACCTTTGGATTTGTTTTTACAAGGATGATACTGTTAAACAGAGAAATAGAAAGAGAGACAAACAGACTGTCAGGAATTCTTCAGCACAGGACTGTGCTGGCTAAGCCCCTGACTGACTAAGACTTTATTTCTCTGTGTGCCCAGAGCTGCAGCCGTCAGCTGGTGACAGTGGACCTTAATCTGACCAATGCTGAGTTCATCCAGTTCTACTTCATGTATGGCTGCATGATCCCACCTAGCAACCGTAACCAGGGCGTGCTTCTGGAGTACAGTTTGAATGGAGGAATCAACTGGCACCTGCTGACAGAAATCTTCTATGATCTGTACACCAAGCCTGGGTGAGTTTTATCTCCAGGGACACAAAACTATCTGCACATAACTGAATGAATAGTGAAGCAGGACTTCTGTGACTTTCTTCATGTTTTTGATTGTGTTCAGGTTTGTGAATGTGCTGCTGCCCCCTGCTGCCCGTCAGGAAGGAGTGCGTGTGCGCTGGTGGCAGCCACAACATGAGGGAGCGGACCACAGTGATTGGGCTCTGGATAATGTCCTTATAGCAGGGTCAGACCCAAGAGCGCAGATATCTGACACATTTGGAGGGGTGGCACTGCCCAACCATGAGAGAGCTCCTGCTGATGGGACCTCAGGAAGAATAGGGCAGCTGAGCGAACAGGAGGAAACTCCCATAGGTATTTCTGAATCCATTTCTCAATTAAAGTGGAAGTTTTTTGCTCTTACTTATCATTTTGACGTAAATGCTGCGTGCACAGTGTAAGGTCTATAGAACAAATGACACCATCTGTGCTTAGACTGGTTCCCTATAAGCCTCTCTTTCACATGCAATTCTGTCTGCAAACATGTAAAAATATAGGTTCAATTTACAGAGAAAAGGAAGTTTGTTAACCGAAACAGGAAGAGGATTGCACTTTTATTTTCCTGGTAACTATCGATAGCTATCCCCAGTTACCAAAGAGCATCCAAAGTAACTTTAGAAAACAAAATGAAATGCGTCTTGTGTTGTTGGTAGTTGCTAGGCTCTGAGTGAGGAAAACAGAAAGCAATCCAGTTGTCTTTGCGACAGCGGCGCCTACAATAATACCATTTGGAAACGCCTAGGGGGGAAAAGTTGAACAATTTACAGGAATGTCATATTGTTTTTGTCGCTAACCAAGCCTCTTGGCCCTTTTTGCTTCATTTTCTTTCTTTGTTCTCAGTGAGCGATCACTGGTTGTTCTCAGAGGACTGCTCAGTGCAGCGATTCTGCAGCTCTCCTGATGGAGTGATGGTGTGTGGCAACGCTGATGGGAGAGAGGTGTATGCTGTCACACATGATATTATTCCTGACAAGGGCTGGGTCATGCAGTTCAAGGTAAATCATGAGCCTAAAGTGACACACACACATACGCACACTATAAACATAAATTTGTGTTGCATGATGTCCTTTAGTGTATCAAGTTCATTGTACTATAACTTGTTTGGAAGACTTGTACCTCAGGTCAAACTGACTTCACTTATGTGAATGAGAAACTAACACTTGAGCCTCAGTTGTCCTTACTGAACGAAGATTGTGGTACAGCTCACAAGCATTGACACAGAAAGAACAAAATTTACATTACATTCACTCAGCTTCATACAGTTTGTCCCACGTCACACACAATCATGTATTATCACTACATTAGGGAGGAGGCAAAATAATGTTGTGTAACAATCTTATCTCTTACCACTGGCACCAGAGACTCCTAACGTTAAGCACTCCAAATGTGAAGGACTCTGCTCAAATACCAAACCATGACAATCCACAAACCATACATTTGTCAATGTGTAATGCATTTGTCCATGACATACAAACGTGCACATGACAGTGCACGTTTGAATGAAATTAAGTTAGAATGTCATATTTGCCACAGTATGATGCTTGAATGAACTTGTTGATATGTGTGTGTTTATTTAGATTGCAGTAGGCTGCAGCGTGCCAGAGCGTCACGCAGACCGGCAAATTCATGTTCAGTATTCAGTGGACTTTGGAGTGACCTGGAAGTACCTGGTACCCCAGTGTCTGCCTGCTGACCCCCGCTGCGGAGGTCAAGTCTCCCAGCCGTCCGTCTTCTTCCCAGCTGAAGGCTGGAAGAGGGCGGTGTATCCTCTGCCTGACAGCCTGGCTGACACGTGAGTCATCCCACCTCTAACTTTACATGCTAATGATAAAACATACAGTACTGCTTCATATTTAATTATACCATCAAGACCTAAATTATTGATACAACAAATTATTGTCATATAAATTGTTAAAAGCATTGTCATATAAATTATGAAAATAGTATGCATGTTGTTTGACTTACCTATCTTGTCTTTTTCCTCAGTGCCGTGCGATTCCGTTTTTTCCAGCAGCACTCAGACATCCAATGGGGTGTGGAGAACTTTTACATCGGGCCAGCGTGTGACAGCCACTGCGGGGGACATGGAGATTGTCTGGATCAACGCTGTCTCTGTGATCCAGGATTCACTGGACCAAACTGCTACGCCAGCACTGCTCTAAAGGTAAAGTCTCACTCTCAGTCAGTTCAAAGAAAAACTCCAATTACAAAAAAAAAGTTAAGTAGAATTTAGATGGTATGTGTATGTGTTTTTTGCCATAGGCATCTCTGAAGGAGCGTTTTGACTGGGAGGGGGCAGCAGGCCCTCAGTGGCAGGTGCTGGAGGGTGGTAGGCCCTGTACTGACTGTGGTGTGCTGGTAGAGGGGACAGCCCTGTACTTTGGAGGAGCTGATGCCAGACAGGCTGTCACTGCAGATCTGGATCTCCGAGGAGCAAAGTTAGTACTCAGCTCCTGTCAACCAAGGCAATTAATATCTGTTTATCTTAAATATTGTGCTGCTCCGCATTTTACACTGTGGTTTTGTTGATAGGTTTGTAGAGTACTGGGCCCGGATCGGAAGTGAAGATAACATGACCATGTGCCACCGTCCAACTTGTCGTAAAGAGGGAGTGCTGCTGGATTATTCTACTGATGGAGGTGCACAAACATCATGCGTGCATTCAGTGCATTGTGTATTTTTCCTTTCTCATCATCATGATTGCTTCATTTATTTTCTCATTCTGTCCATATCTGTTCCTCAGGTGTGTCGTGGACGCTGTTGCATGAGATGGACTATCTGAAGTATGTGTCAGTGAGGAGGGATTACATCGTCCTCCCAGAGGGAGCCCTGACCAATGCTACTCGTCTCCGCTGGTGGCAGCCATTTACCATTTCCTCTGGCCTCACTACTCCAAGCCTGGAGAGAGCACAGTGGGCCATAGACAACATCCTGGTGGGGGGGTCAGACATCAACCCATCCACTCTGCTTGACACCTTTGATGATGGTGAGTTTGTTTGTGCTGTTGTAACCAGAGCACACAGCTCACCTGTCAGGACAAATTAATTCATGTTCTGGAAATCCCTTTGAATTTTCCTCCTCCTCTCTTGTTATGTCTTTACCTCTCACCAGAGGGTGTTTCTCATGAGGAAAGCTGGAGTTTCTATCCTAATGCAGTCCGCACAGCTGGCTTTTGCGGAAACCCCTCATTCCACCTGTACTGGCCAAACAAGAACCAAGACAAGACACACAACATCCTCGCCACTCGAGAGCTCATAGTGCAGCCGGGATATATTCTACAGTTTAAGGTACTCTGGTGCAAGACAGCTGCAAACCTGCTTTATCAAGAGCTATGCTGTACATTGAGGCTTTATTTGTTCACTCTCTCCTGTTGATGCAGATTGTTGTCGGTTGTGAGGCTGACACCTGTGAAGACCACCATTCCGTCCTGCTACAGTACAGGAAGGATGCAAGGTACGACACAGTGAGGCCCAAATAAAGGAAATCACTTTAATATAGTTATAAAACAACTGCTGATGTATCTTTTCTATTTCAGCAGTAAACAGACAACACACAAACATTTTCCAGCTATTGTGGAAGCAGACATTCGTTAATAAGCGGAAAAAAACAGAGCATGTAATGACATGATCTACAACATCAGCGTTAAATGTTTGGTCAATAGGCTCAATAGCTTAAAGCACTAGTCTGACTTAACACCCACTATTAACCTTTTAAAGGTCCAGTGTGTAGGATTAAGGGGAATTTATTGGCAGAAATGGTAAATAATATTTATAACTATATTTTTTATCAGTGTCTAATCAACTGGAAATAAGTATTGTTGTGTTTTCATTACCTTAGAAT